>NC_051226.1:11033700-11333700 GCF_015220715.1 Pygocentrus nattereri
CATTCTTCACCTGTAATCCTTTAATAGTGACACAAGTAGGACTCTGGCCACTCATGTTAATTAGCCCATCTCTGTGTCCTTCACTTTTCCACTGTAACCAAGAGAGCTGTTAGTAAAGCCACATCTTCTCAGTGATCAGTCTACTAGTGATCATGAATGCATGTGGTAAATTAATAAAAGATTGTGATTAATATTATAGAAGATCCACTCTTGCCGTAAACAAACATCCTCTCATTCAGAGAAACTGATTGGTCTGAACAGACGTTAATTATTCATCAGTTTTGGGAACACTGTACAAAAGGCACATGAAGCTTCACATCAGGCTACATCCTGCGCGCCTCATCCAGAACGGGCTCCAGTTACCCACAGAGCCACTGATCACTGTTTTGAGATCAGGCCACCCTTGTCTCACTTAAACCTCTCGCCATGTGGGCAAACAGCTGATGCCACACTGGGTCACTGTGTGGGCCAGCTAGGTGCCAGCTTGGCTGAGGAAAGGTTTCTTGTTTCCTTTGCCCCATTGTCACCCAGGACTTCCTGTTGCCAAGGAAACTGCAGACAGGATATGGACACAGGCCGATGTTTCCTACGATTGCCCCTCCAAACAACGCTCCTCTGTTTTCTCCAGTCAGACACGTATCCGTCCAGTGCACAGGTACATCCAGCCCACAGCACCTGCCACTCGTACAGTGATGTGTGGATTTGATGTATATTTTAGAGGTAAAGTTGTTCAACACCATCCAAAGGTCTGGAGTCTCTTTTGTAATCTGTATTATAAATAATATAAAACTAATATATAGATGAACAGAAATATTGACAATTTAGATAGAGAAGGCTCCATTTATTATAACTCAATGAAAAATAATGTTATAATGAAATTAATATCCAGAGTATCTTGGTGGTAATCAAATGACAAAAAAAGACTGTGTATTACTATTTAATAACATTGTTGTTACTATTTAATAACACTTATGTGTTAATAAATTTTGTTATTGCTATTATACAATACCCACCAAGCATCTTCTCAGTGACAGAAACTGACTGGTCTGGATGAATGTTAATTGTCCCAAAATGCTTGTGATTAACATTGTGCAATAACTTATGAACTGCACAGGCCTCATCCTACTGCCTATCTCTCCTCATCCCTATCTAGATGGCAAAATTCCACAAATGCAGCCTGCACTGAACCCATCGCACAGTGATTCTCAAGCAGCAGAAGGTACAGGGCCCTCTGCTGGCTGGCTACCCAAACCACAGCCAGCTAATACCACCAGGGTTCACCAGTCTCAGGGCTCTGGCAGGAACATGCAAAGGTGATACACTGTACTGATATCTGTTCCCTGGCTTTGTTCCCATTCAGTGCATTCATTTCAAATTCGCCAGATAGCTCAACTACCTTTAATGCATACTGTTATTTTCATTTCTGTAACTCAGAACGTGATTGTGATGGTGATTTGTTGCCCTGCTGAAAAAATTGCACAGACCAGCAAGTATTTCATGTTGGTCTAAGCTGGTTTATTTTGGTTTATGCTGGTCAAGTGCTGTTTTTACTACCAGGGTGGAGTTCCAAATGTACAATCTGAACAACCTCTGAAACTAAATTTTGCAAACCTTTATGTTAAAATGAGATAGTTTATATTTATAATGCTGGGTAATTGCTTAATATGTGCTGCACCCTCACAGGAAACTCTCGAGCAGCATCCCCCCTATAAGGCCTTTCAAACCACAGCTTACATATTCCAGGCCCCGCTCAAAATCAACTCCTGATTCAAGGTATCCAAGCAACCTACATGTGTAAGATTGTAATGTAAACTATGTTAGCACAAATCACTGCATATGGACATTTTTTATGAACTTTAAACAGCAGCAACTTACTTTGCAATATTCTGACAGCTTTCTCTTAGTATAAAAATTTGTTTTATTTTTCACTCTTAAACATGGTGTTTTGAGACTAATGCATCCAAATGCCAGAGATTAGCAGATTTAAATCTCTGTGTTTTGGCTCTGCAGTGGTGGGTACAGCTGTTTCCATGTGGTGAAACCCTACAAAGCTGGACACTACATCATCCACCCTGAGTTCATGTCAGAGTGGCTGCACTAATCCCTGCACTAAGGAGTGTTGGCCTTACTGATGTAACCTCATTTATGTCATTTGATCTTCTACCAACTAATGAAGGCGATCATGTCATCAAAAATAAACAACTGAGCGTGTCTAACTTGTAAATACATACTTGTTTGAATAAAACTGTTTTGAGAAAGGGCTGTGTGTGTGTTCAGTAACTGTTTCTGTCTCTTTTTCCCAATTGTTCTACAATGTGTGAAGTGTTATGTAAGCATTTAGATAGTCCACATTTAGATAGACCACAAGCAATACAAGAATACTGATATTTGACCCAGGAATTCCAACTGATTCACACTTTTCTGTAACATCTACAGATAATAATAATAATCATTCACCGTTTAACCCCATAAAATCACATAAAAAAAAACTTTACACATCTTTGCACAATACGAATTGATTCATTTGAACACACATCAAACTCACTCGGTCGTCGGTTCAATGGAAGTTGATTCAATGAATCGCGAATCAGTGAATCGTTGAACGACACTTTTGTTTTACTGAAATTGACCGTTCGTAGGAATCGATTCGGTAAACGGAATCGAATACATAAACAACTACATTTCCCAGCATCCCACAAAGCGACATCTGTTAGGCTCCTCCCACATCCAAAACATCCACATCGCCAGACGTCATTTGAACTCAACTCGCTAAGTTAGAGGAGCTTGCGAGGGTAGCTAGGTAAGTTAATCTCCCTCTGAACGTTTTTATGAACTATATTTGGTCGAAAATGTTAATTGTCTTCGTCTCCCACCTCTTGTGTGGAAGAACCCGGGTTAAACTTAGCGAATGACCCGCTGTCCCGGGGACACTGCGCTGTTCTGTTGTCTTCCCTTGAGCGACGGTCTCTCACTCACGACGACTGCTGTGAACACATAGCAAGCTCGGCAAAACAAAACACGAGTCAGGCTTCTCGTTGTTTGTCGGGCGTAATAACGACATAGGTTTACCGACTGTGCTCACAACCTTTCTGGCGTCCTCTCCCTTCCTCCACACAGGTCTGTAGGGTGTTCTTGACTGTCCCTCGGAGGACTTTGGTAGCAAATATATTAACGGTTCAAGACTCTTAAAGTTACACCTCACTGCTGCGCCTCTGCAGAACAAGCCTGCGTGGCTGAAGCCCCACAGACGTGTGAGTCTGGCGCTTATACGCTGTATTATATTTCATTTGTGCTAATGCTGTGTCTAGTTTAGTGCTTAAGTCAGCATAAAGGTATGCGGCTGCCTGCATTTGCCCAGACCTGGACCTGTACTAACACATTCATTTTCTGGAACACATTCAAATGCTGGAAGGAAAATTGGGTAAAACCAATCTGAACTAGTTAGGTTACAAACAGGAAAGGTTATATCAGGCACTTACTGATATTCCCCTTAGAAGGGGTTTTATAGTTTTAGAAAGAGTTTTGAAACCCCTGTTTGTGCCATACAGAACCATTTTCTGTTCTGAGGACCTTAAACAGGGAATCATTTTTGCATTCAGACGGTTCTTCGAGTTGTGTTCTGCACTCTTAAAAAGATGGCTCTTCAAGGATTTTAGCAAAGAATGGTGCTATGTAAAACTGAGATCTATCAATGGGGCCGAAGTGGAGAGAGTCACTAGTGTGAAGTTCCTCGGCATACACCTCACTGATGACCTCACCTGGTCCCTCCACACCTAGATCTGCCCGTCAGCATCTCTTCTTCCTGCGTAGGCTCAGGAAGTTTGGTCCGCCTCCTCAGATCCTCACCAACTTCTACAGATGCACCATAGAGAGCATCCTCATGGGCTGCGTTACTGTCTGGTGCAGTAGCTGCTCTGCCTGTGACCGCAAGGCCCTTAGAGGAGTGGTGAGGACGGCAGAAGCCATCACAGGCAAAAAACTACCAGCCTTACGGGACATCTGCCAGTCTCAGGAAGATCAAAAAGATCTGGTCAGACAGCGTCACCCAGCACTCTGCCTGTTCACCATCCTGCTATTAGGCAGGAGATTTCGCAGCATACAGGCTAGAGCAACCCGGTTAATGAACAGTTTCTACCCACAGGCTGTCAGGCTTCTGAACAAGCTGTGAAGCTGTGGCTCCTTCCCAAACTATCATTTCACTCAGTCACTCTGTCAGTATTATTATTAGATCATATCACTGATATGGACAATAACACCTTAACGCTAAGTCACTTTAAAGAACAATAACACTGAGTCACTTAAGCCACTTTAAAATTTATATTGTCTCTATATTTTGTGTATATTTCTCCATATTTTGTGTATATTTCTCCATATTTTGTGTATATTTAATATATTTCAATTATTTTTTTTTATATTTTACTTTAGAGTGATTACCTGAGCCTCACCACAAGCATGTCTGTGCATAAATGTCCTGATATGTGCAAATTACAAATACACTTGATACTTAAAAGTCTATAGAACCATTTCATGCTCAAATGGTTATTTATTGGCATGGTGAAATGGTTCTTCAGGTTCTATGGTTTTCCATAGGGTTTTCCATTGTTACAATGTCAAGCTTGTAACCATAGAAACATCATTTTTGCTGTTATATAGATCTGTTTTCTAAAAGGTTCTTAGGACCTTTAACAGGAAAACAGTCATTTTGGTGTTCAGGTGGTTGGAGTTGTGTTAAAAAAGAAATAAGATGGTTCTTGAATGATTTTTTTTAGTACAAGCAGTGGTTTTGTGTAGAGTTTTATACAGAACCATTTCATGGTTAAATGGTTATTTGCAGGGTGAAATGGCTCTTCAGATTCTTCAGGTTCTGTATAGAACCTTCTTGAAAATGGTAAGGGAACTTCTAATGTTACCATGTCAAGCTTGTAACCACAGAAGCACAATTTGGTGCTGTATTGATCTGTTTTCTAAAGGTTCTGAGGACATTAAACAGGAAAAGAGTCATTTTTGCATCCAGATGGTTCTTTGAGGTGTGTTCTACACTCTTAAAATTGTGGATCTTCAAGGATTTTTTTTAGTAAATGGGATAGTTTTATGTAAACCATAAGTTCTTTATAGAACCATTTCATGCTTAAGTGTTTTTTTGTGTGGTGTATTGGTTTTTCAGATTCTTCAGGTTCTGTATAGAACCTTTTAGATCTTCTGTTGTTACAGTGTCAAGCTTGTAACCATAGAAGCACTATTTTGGGGGCATAGACCGATTTTCAAACAGCTTCTGTAGCGATCGCATGGTTCTAAATGGAACCATTCCCTTTACTAAAGAAGAACCACTTATTTTAAGGGTGACAACAAATTCAAGGGCAGCCACTGCAAATTACAGCTTTCATACAAAATGGTTCTTGAGGTGGAAATTCCTGACGAGGTTAATCTTTTGAATATTAACCCAGCTGTGGTTTTAGCTCTCTGTGCTATTTAACTCAAAGCCGGTTCCTGGGGTGGAGATTCCTGATCAAGTTTTTAATCTCTTAAATATTAACCCAGCAAGGTTGTTTGGTTGTAGGTTGGTTATTAAAAGCAGCGCAGAGGACTATGCAGTCATTTCAGATATAAGAAGAGCTTCTGTGTCTGTGTGTATTTGCCTGAGTGCAGCAGGTCTCACACTAGGACATTTAAACAGCTTGGCCTCATGCTGAAGGTTCATCATGTGCCTCTCCTTGCCCTTCAGGCAGTGCCTTGTTTTGGCTTATTGAATTCAACTTTAATGTTTCGCTAAGACAGCAGCCCCCTGACATTATGGGAGTAATATAGTTTACAAAAGTCATTGTTACTCCACTTTGTATTATTTTATATATTTTGCATTCTGAGTTCATTCAGTAATTCATTCCTAATGCAATTTTTAGCAGAACAGTCAAACATCTCTGATTAATCTCCATGTGTTATTTCTGCCTTTCTTTTTTCACAGGTTTGGAAAGGATGCTGACAGAGGCAAATCAGATCTCTGGGCAAGGAACACACGCAGTTAAAGGTTCCATTTCGCTCGTCTTGAGCAATTCCTAACCTCTTCCGCTATTGGCAATGTAATGTCGCAAATGAAAGCACTGCATTAGTTATTGTCCACAGTGCACTCTTTAGTCATTTGCCTGTCAGTCCTACTTGCTAGTCTCCAATAGAACATTTCACAGGTGAATGAAAGGGACAGAAACACAATGTACCAAGTAGTACCTGGAGGAGCAGGAGGCACTATTACGGATGGAGTGCCTATTAAGAAAATAAACAAGGAAAGCCGTCCACTAGTAGGTGCTGGAGTTCTGGGGCTGGTGCTGGTTATAGCTGCAGTGACAGCATGGTGTTATTACATTGCCTCGCTCCGCAAAGCTGATCTGTTGAAGACAGAGTTGTTGGATCTCAATAAGGATGGCTTCCTCATCCGCAACCAGGCTGGGGGGATCGTGTTCAAGATGGCTTTCAGGTTGGTGATCATGCAATATGCATACAAATCACACATTTTTTATTCTAAAGCATTGTTTGTGCTTATTATTGTGTCTACCATAGCCTTTAATTTAAAGAGAACACCTTAATAAATCAGAGTATTTTAAGTAGGACAGGGAAAATGCATATTATTGACATACTGTGGGTGTAAAAAACACATCTGAAAATGGTAAATCAACCTTAATTTTTGGAATATTGTATTTTATATACTGTATTATTATAATCAATTATAATAATATTCACTGAATTCTGCAATTGTTTTGCCCAAACATGATTTCTGTACAAGAAGTCAAAAAAACAAATGTTGTACAGTGTACAGTACAGTACAGTACAGTGTCTTTTCTGAGCATCTCATTTGCTTTTGTGGAGACCACTGGGGGGGGGGTTGGAGAAATTTAAAGCTTTATTAGCTTTATTCTCTGTGGTATATGTGGTTTGAGATGCAGCTGATAATTTTCAAACGCCATTGTGTTTGTTATTGTCAGGTGACTGGGACAATGGAAACAGATTTTTCAAATAAGTGATAGTCTTTCACCATTCTCCTTTATCGATCCATGTCCATGTTTCCACTTTTCCAAACATACAACAACAAAAGTGATGTTTAGGGATTTTTTCACATTTCTTTTTTTCCATCTAGGCTTTTATGTGCATTTTCAAAATTCTCATTAAAGAAGTGAATTGAAAACACTCTTGTGTAGATGTATATATTAGGACTAATAGGAGTCAAGACACTTTAAACACATAGAATATCAAACTGAAACAAATCTAAGACCATGGAAAAGAAAATAGTATTGAACCTAAAAGTATTTGCTTACACCCCTAACACACAGTTTCCCTTGTATTCATCTATTCAGTTTAAAATAACTCAACTGTAGCAAAATAATCTTATCTCATCATGGTACATCTTGAGATTTCCTGTTTTACTAAAAAGGGTCATAAAGAATCCTCATGTAATTCAATTGGGAGGTCAGAGATTTACATCCCTAGTGTAACTTAAATTGAAAAACTGTAGGTCTTAAATGAATGATTAAGAAAGGCCGTAAGAAAAAGAAGTGATGATATTATTCATGAATTTCAGATCTGGAACGCTTGATCTGGACTCGTGTTCCAAAGAGGGTGTGATCCTGCGCTGTTCACGCTCCTACGCCGGGAGAGTAAATTTCTTCATCATGACGGTGAAGCCTAAAGAGACAGTGATGTGTTACCGTGTGCGCTGGGAGGAGCTGGAGTCGGACCGGCCTGTAGAGCACGCCATGGCCTACAACGAGTCACACTGGTACGGAGGGGCTGAGACTGCTGTGCAGCACTGGCCTATTGCCATCTCAGGCCAGCAGGCACCCAAGCCCTTTGTCACCAGCGATGTTTATTCCAACCGCCACGACTTTGGCGGCATTCTAGAGCGCTACTGGCTGTCGTCCAATGCGACTGCCATCAAGATCAATGACTCTGTGCCCTTCCACCTGGGCTGGAACGATACAGAGAAGACTTTGTACTTCCAGGCGCGATATCAGGACAGCCCGTACAAGCCCCTGCCGGGGATGCCACCATATGCTGAACTTAGCTACCGCGTGTGTGTGGGACCAGATGTGACCTCCATCCACAAGGTCATGGTACGCAGGTACTTTCCCAAGCCCAACAAAGTTCCCTTAGAAGCAGTGTTCCGCTACCCTATATGGTCCACCTGGGCTTTATACAAAACAGACATCAACCAGGAGAAGCTTTTAAGTTATGCGGCAAACATCCGAAAATATAGTTTTAACTGTAGTCACATAGAGTTGGATGACCGCTATACCAGTCGATATGGGGAGTTTGAATTTGACCCTGTTAAATTTCCCAATGTTTCTGGCATGTTCCAGAAACTAAAAGCAGATGGCTTTCTGGTGTCTTTATGGACGAACCCTTTTGTAAACTATGACTCTGCGAACTTTGGGCTATGTGTCCAGAAGGGCCTTTTTGTAATGGAGCCTACTGGCCAGCTTCCTGCACTGGTGCGTTGGTGGAACGGCATTGGTGGCATCTTAGACTTTACTAACCCAGAAGCTCGGAACTGGTTCACCTCGCATCTCCGAGCTCTCCGCTCCAAATATGGTATATCTTCCTTCAAGCTGGATGCCGGAGAGACCAACTACCTCCCCTGGCAGTTCAGAACACGTGCTCATCTCCCAGACCCCAGCACTTTCACCCGCCGCTATACTGAAATGGCCATTCCCTTCAATGAGCGTGCAGAGCTTCGCTCAGGCTACGGCTCCCAGAACATCTCCTGTTTCTTCCGTCTCATTGACCGTGACTCTGTTTGGGGTTATGAGCTCGGCCTCAAGTCCATCATCCCTACCGTTCTCACCATTAGCATTTTGGGCTACCAGTTCATCCTGCCAGATATGATTGGAGGTAATGCGTATCCCAACCGCACATATGGGAATGGCAAGCTTCCGGACCGTGAGCTCTACATCCGCTGGCTGGAGCTGTCTGCTTTCATGCCGTCCATGCAGTTCTCCATTCCACCATGGGAATATGACGCTGAGGTGGTGGCCATCGCCCAGCGCTTCACTGCCCTCCATGAGACCCTGGTGGCACCCAGAGTTTTGGAGCTAGCAGGGGAGGTGCTAAATACCGGTGACCCCATAATCCGTCCCTTATGGTGGATAGCCACCGGCGACGAGACTGCCTATAGAGTAGACTCGCAGTTCCTAATAGGAGATGACCTGATGGTGGCACCAGTGCTGGAACCAGGCAAGCAAGAGAGGGATATCTACCTGCCAGCGGGTCACTGGAGGAGCTATAAGGGAGAGCGCTATGAAAATAAAGAGCCTATGCATCTCACTGATTATCCTGTGGATCTTGATGAGATTGCATATTTTCTTTGGATTCAGTGATGCCGTTTTGAGGACAGACAAAGCTTTTTTGTTGCTAACTTTTTTCAGGGAATAAGCATTACATGCTTTGCAACATCACATATGGCTGAGTTGTCGGGTGTAAAGATATCTGCATGAATTTGGGAGTACAGAAGCAAGCATCTAATTTCTTTTGTGTTATATTTAAGCTAAGAGCAAGTAATGCAAATGAAAGCCGGTTGTGTTCTCTTTTGCCTTATTTGTTTCCTGTTATGGCGGTAAATGTGCAAATAACTCATGCGCAGACCTAACCATGTGCCTTACATTTCTGAATGTACATACCAGATGCCATATTTGGGAGCTTCCAACTTAAACAAAGCCTAGCTAGCGCGCACATTGCAGGGTAAACTTGGGCTGCACATTTAAGAACATTTTGGGTCAATGTCCATAATGAATATTATTTGTCTGTTACTGCAGCCATCAGTATGAATTCCGATTTTTTATGCGTTAAATCTACAGCAAAACATTGACAGTTGATTTACTGTGAAAATAAACAGTATGACCTCTTTGCACATAACCTTCGTTGATGGTATCAGTAATACAGTTGTATTACAAAGTCAAAAGCATGTATACTTATTGGGAGAATAAGCTAATTAATGCATTATTGTATCCGCCCAAAATTCTTATATAGAACCAGTGCTAATGTAAAGATATGCATGTCTGAAGGGCTATGTCAATTTAGTAAGCATTTATAATATTTAGCGCTTCTATCAGCACACACTAGCATCTCTGCTTCTTGAAAAAGGGACAAAAAATGTTAATATGTTATTGCACTAAAGCTACACTCTGTTTGCTTAGAATGCATTTGGACAGTAGTTTCTGTAATTAATAAATGAAAGGTTATTCTGTATACAGTACTGGCCAAGAGTCAGAGACTACTTTTTATTTGTGTAATTTCCAGTCAAAAAGGCAATTAAGTACAAACATTCATTTCTCAGGAGAGATTTCTGAGGAGATTATATAAGATAATAGCCTTATCTTATACCCTCATAAGGAAGGGGAAAGTCAAAGGTACATAACTGAAGAAAACAGGAGTTTCCTACTGGGGTTCAAAAAATGATTAAAAGACTTAAACGAAAATGGGACTCTTGACAACTGGGTAAGACCTGGTAGACCATCAATACCACAAGATGAGCAGTATTTAAAGGCAAAAGATTTAAAGACAAAAAGAGAAGAAAATTTACAAATCAAACATAGAAGCTGCTGGGGTTCTCAGAACACCACAAAGTCCAGGCCTCAACATCTTTGAATTTGTTTGGGATTGCTTGGGTTATGAGAAGCAGGACATACAACCAACTTTAGAGGTGTCAAAAAGTATCCTTGCACTTTTGTTTCAAAAACTGAAAGCAAGACCAGCAAAAAATGGAAGGCTTTATACAGGCAAAGAGTAGATACACTAAATACACAAAACATATACATAATATATTACACACATCTTTAGCTATTGAAGCTTCTGTGTAATGTCTGAAAAATGAATAACTTGTATTTAATGGCCATTTTGACTGGAAATTACATAAAGCATGGTCTCTGACTTTAGCACAGTACCAGGTAATATAGAGCACCATGGCTTTGAGCAATAATTGTCACCTGTATTATTACTCTTTTATTATAAAGCCTACATTTTTGTTATAGAGTGTATACAAGCTGCCTTTCTAATCCAGTGAGCACTCACATTGAGCCAGGGGAACTCAGTTACATGTTGCTGCTTGAAAACATCCATTGCTCATGAAGTTTGTTCTCTCATTGCTTTTTGCCATAAGGGTATCATCAGATGCCAAAAATGTAACACCATCCAGCCTCATTTGTCGTTAGTCAGATATTTTTGTAATTTCATATTCATGTTGTACATGAGAATTGTGACTGTATGCTTGTGTTTTTAAACGTGTTTATGTTTTTGTATGGCATGGTTCCATGGCATTGTTTGTGTTTTGCAGTGATGACAGCTCTCACTGCTTAATCAGTTGATCTTCAATCAGATTATGTTTTTGCTGTGTAGCACTACATGTCCTCCTTTCTCCTTGTTCTTGCTGTATACTCTTCCAGCAGTCAGCCCGCTGCCAGGCCTTTTGCTAATCTGCAACCTCCCAACTTATTTTTAGCTCTTCCCACACTACTGCGAAAGCGCTCTGCTTCGGCCACATCTGCTTCACTGTTGCGCATCATGGGTCACTATGTGAGGAATACAGTTGTGTAATTAACAAAAGTGGAATAGAAAAGTGTTTCTTGTTGTTGAATGTTGGTAGTAGAGCTCAGCATACTTGCAATACAGCAACATTACTCCATCGAATGATGTCTAAGAGGCTGTTTGCACCTTGCGTCAATGTGTTTTTTTAGTAATTTGATCATGTTCAGATTCCAGTTGAGCACATGAAAAGTCATTTGTAAACACACCCAGGACGAGCTGTAATTGGATTACAATCGGATCTCTTGAACCACATTCAGAGGTGGTCGGAGGTGGTTGTTGACCACATTCAATACAAGTGTAAATTGAGTGTGATTTCTGTATCTGCATACAGTTGCATAAGGAATTAATGACAACAGCTGGAAGACACAGCCTTCTCCTCCACAGATGCAAACAGTTCATTGCCTGGTTTCTTATAATATTTGACAGTGTACAAATATACCCTCACCAGCCACTTTATTAGGTACACCTTGCTAGTGAAAGGTTGGACCCCCTTTTGCCTTCAGAACTGCCTTAATTCTTCGTGGCAGACTTTCATCAAGGTGTTGGAAACATTCCTCAGAGATTTTGGATGGTTAGTTGAGTTACTGTTGCCTTTCTATCATCTTGAACCAGCCTGCCCGTTCTCCTCTGACCTCTCACATCAACAAGGCATTTTCATCCACAAAACTGCCGCTCACTGGACATTTTCTATTTTTCGGACCGTTCTCTGTAAACCCTGGAGATGGTTGTGCGTGAAAACCAGCTCGTCTGGCACCAACAACCATGCCACGTTCAAAGTCACTTAAATCACCTTTCTTCCTCATTCTGATGCTCGGTCTGCACTTCAGCGAGTTGTCTTGACCACCTCTACATGCCTAAATGCATTGAGTTGCGACCATGTGATTGGCTGATTAGCTATTTGAGTTAACAAGCAAGTGAACAGGTGTACCTAATAAAGTGGCCGGTGAGTGTATGTACAGATGCACTAAACATTAGGTTGGTGCTCTCAAGGTTATGTCTTCAGTACCTTAATTTAAGGAGCATAATTGTACCATATCCCATAGCAGATATATTTTTAAGTTGCATGGACTCCAGACATCCTGTCATGAGTTAAAGCTTTTTTATTTTAAAATATCACGTAATGAAAAATACAAATATGCTTTCCCCTGTAGAAAAAGGTACACAGTTTGACCACTGCTGTACTATATTTGTATGTTAGTGAACAAATTTTTTACCCTTGAAAAGTAAACTTGCTTGAAAAGTGTAAAAGGAATCTAACCAAACTTATCCAGAAGTGATCTGGACATGAGAAAACGTGTTAATGCAAGGTGTAAACACGCTTAGTTTTCCTGAAATCACAGTGTTTTAATTGTGGCTTCAGTGCGAAACAGGAATATAAAATCTGGCAGATTTACATTTTTTTGGATAATGGCTATCCAAACATTATCCATTACCTGACAAGCCTAAAATAAAAGACTAGTTCCGGTTCTGAAATCTGATTGGCCGAGCCGTGTTCAAATCGGTTGTAAGCTCGATATAAGCACACTTTTGAGCGCACAGAACAACTGAATTCTATATTAATGAACCAAGATATTGAAAAGCAAACCTGATGGGCGGAGTCAGACATCAGCATGGATATAAAAAAAACCCATAACAATTAAGAATGACTGAACCATGCAATGCGGAGTTCTGAAGTTATGTTCCCAAGTTAAAAGAAGACATAAATGCCATGAGCAGGTTTAGCTTTGGCTCAGTTGTAACAGTTGTCTTTCTCATCGCCTGCAAGTGTTTGACACATATGGTACATCGTTGTAGTTGTAACTTAGTCAAACAATTACTGCATTTCAAACCAGCCTTAGATCATGTCATTTCAGCACAGTACAGCTGTGCTAATAGTTTAGGGAAAATACATTTTACTTGCATTAAAATTTCAGGCTTGCTTCTAATTGACTTTGCCGTCATATTTATACATTGGTAGAACAGATCTGCCAGTGTTTTTCAGATATACTGTGGGTAAATGCAGGCTATGCTGGAAATGCAGGGCTAGAAATAGACTTTTCTGCTTTGCAAAGCAAGTCTATGATGCTCCAACCAAACATCCCGTTTGCAGACTGTGTGAGGTGCTTATGTTGTTAACAGTGACATGACATTGCGCCCCTATGTATCTGGTGTAACATTGGTAGATGGTAGAATGCTGATGTTGAGGAAAGTTACCGGAGCAAAAACAGTGTCGGCCTCCCACGGACTGAACAAACTGACTTTTTCACCTTTCCTTCTGTCTTTTCCGTTGTTCTCTCTGCTGAGTGAAGTGGCATGAACAGGATTCATTTAAACAAAGAGACCACAGTTAAAGCTGGTACTACCAGTGCATTGCTAATGTCGGCCCTGTTCTCTTTATTCTCTTTCATTTCTTTTTATTACACAAAATAACATCAGCTTGATTATCAGCTCTGAAGCATGTTGACTGAAATGGTTTTAACTGTTGTGTAATGTGTTTGAAAAGTGGTGCCAAATTGGATAAGGCACTGTATAAGTTTATGCTTATCCTCGTCCACAGTTTTGGATTTAGAATGATGCAGCAACAACTGGGCTGCTGCAAAGTGGAAATGCTTTGAAATGATTTCAGCTAAACATTTATCAGCTTTTTTAGTGCATGTTGTATAATACAGCACAAATACAACTACAGAAATATTCAGGCATTTAATCTGTTGTAGCTTTGATTGCATATTAACGACTAGGCCTCTAATGATGAAGCACACTGTAGACATCAAGACAAGGTTTGGAGGAGTTGGACTTTACACAGTTATATCGTTTCTTTGTTTTCTAATTTGTAGATGCAAATATGTTTTGGCTGTAGACTTTATCTCCACTAGGGGGCAGTGTGCACCTTTTCTGTACTCCTCTTGTTTCTGCACTGCATTATAATGGCATGAGCAAGTTTTGCCCTTTACACTTTTACCTTCTCTGTTAATCCCATGCTACTCCTCTCACAATATGTAATTTCTCTGCACTGATACAGAACAATAAGCTCTTTTAAAAGCTATTAACAGCTTTGACCTCATCCACAAATGAGGTGCTATTGAAATTCGAGCCATCATCTTTGTTGTTCCACTTAACTGAAGTCATGTGTGGATCCTGATCGCTTTGTGTTATTCAGTTTGATAGACTGATGCGTTCACAGCATCCACGCTGCTTTGATTTAACGTGTTAATGGTTTGAACTCTTTTTTCCAGCAGGACTGTTCTTTTGTTTGGTGCTGTTTGGTTTCACAAGCACTGGCCTTCTGTTCTATTAAAAGCTAATTTTAACTTTGTTCCAGTTTGGTGGACAATAAAAGACACTGTTATTGATTGATTGCATGGAATGTGTGTGTCTGTTTTTGTAATTAATAAGTGTGAAGGAGTTTAAAAACCTTAAAATGATTTTTTTAAGCCTGTATAGAACAGGATCGTTTGGAATGTGCATAGTTTTCTTCTTGGTATCCAAAAGGTGCAGTCTACGTGCCTCATCACACAGTTGCCTTAAAAGATATCATTTGGCTCAACAATCCCATCAATCTAGTTTCATAAAACAGCAGAATACATCAGTGTTGAACAATTAAATGTGATAATCAAATTAGAACTACATAGTCATTTGATCCATTGTTCTGTGCTCGTTGAAAGCTTATGGTTTGTAGATGGTGAACAAGTAAATGCTACTAAACTCCATTTGGGTGCTTGTTGATAGATGATCCCACCCAACAGAAAAGGAAAGCAAAAGTCCAGAGAGTCCTGTATATTAAAAATGCCAAAATTGCATTCTAACTTACTGGATAGTGAAGTACACCACAACTAGAAGTGCATTCATATGTAGAGACAGCCATAAATCACATAGAAGCACATCATGCATCATTTTTCACATCCACCACAATTTTTCGCCAGCAAAAAAGGTGAACCGTCATGATATACATCACATCTGAAAAATATGCACATCATCCAAATTAGGCAGACTCCTGAGCTTCCCACCTCCCATAAACATCTATCTTCAGATCACCTGTTTAAGTGCAAGTAAGAGAGTGGGTATTTTCCGGCTTCTGCCATCACTCATAACTTCCTGCAGCATAACTTCCCGTTCTATTACACCTTCAAACTTTGGGCAGAGGCTGCACTGCAGGGGTGTCGCTAATATAACTTTATAACTATATAGCAAAAAACGGGAGTGAAAACGGTCATTTGAAGGGGAAAAAAAATCATTTTTGTAGCATTGCAGTTAATTTAGAAGCTTAATAAGTAACACTGCACTTGTGTTATCCATGTCTTTAACAAAATACTATTTATTACACGATGTGTTTAAAACATAAATTTCCTCTATATAGATTTTCCTTGTTTGTCCTTTTACCCTACTGCACCTATACAGGCCAGACTTTTAAAAAAAAATGAAAATCTTTCTGAGTAAAGCTCTGAAAAGAGCTACTGGGTTCTCCATGTATTTGCCAGATTTGAATGAGTTTTAGAGAGTAACATAGAAGGAAAGTAATAAGTAATGAGACTCCTTTTTATAAGAAGTAATATGTAAAGTAATCCCATTACAACAGGAGAGAAGTAATTAGTCATTTGTAATGGATTATGTTTTTGCGTAACGACCACAACACTGACCAAAAAATGGAGGTACAAGGTTTTTATACAGTGGAATACTGTAGCTGCCTTATGTTAACAAAACCACTGCAGGTTTGTTTTCATACTAAAGAAGCCATTGGACATGAAATATGTCTTGCCTTGACTGCTCGACTACATTTGAGGTAGTTGATACAGATATTAATCTGCCGAATAAACTGCTAGTACCACACATATGTACTATGTTGTTGTAATACGAACATACCTTTGCACACGTAAAACAATATGTAAACTGTAATAAAATTAACAATATATTTGATTATTTCCCCCAAAATTAAGTCTGTATTTTTGTAAGCATTGAACTTTGCAGGTGTAGAAGTATTAGAACTGCTAAACTAAAAATTGTTCTTGCAAGACCAGCCGGAGTGAAGGGGTACTCGTAGCCTGTCATTTTGTTCACTCAAGGATTAACCTGCAACTCTCCGCTAACTTCAGACAAGGCTTAGAGCCGGCGCTCGGTCATGGGTCTCTGGATTCATTGAACCTCCAACCTTCCCCAGCCCCTGACTGGAATAGTAATTATTGCAAAGCAGGTTAAGCTTGATCAAAGTTGGAATCAGCCTTTGGTCCAGCATTGAATTAAGTCTCCTGTGAGCGGCATCTTCAGGCTTTTTTGGGCGCTGCTCATCACTGCTGGATAATGCCATAGTGCTGAAGTAATTTACAGGTTATATGGAGGTTGCCCTGGATCAATAAATCATTTAGTTGAGTTTGGGTCAGAGGAGGGGCAGGAATGGGTAGGGGGGACAGGGCAAAGACCAAGGTTGGATTGTGAAGAGAATGGCCAGACCACCTGCTGAACAGCAATTACAAAACAAAAGAGCTACACTGTGCTTGTTAGTTTAGTTGCTTTATTTGGATGCCTGTTCTCTGCAAGCTACAACCCTGTTTCTAGAAATGTTGGGGCGCTGTGCAAAATGTAAATAAAAACAATGCAATTATGTGCAAATCATTTAAACCCTGTATTTAATTGAAAATACTACAAAGACAACATATCAAATGTTGAAACTGAGAATTTAAAAAAATATATATGCCTATTTTGAATATGATGCCAGCAATATGTTTCAAAAAGTTGGGATAGGGTCATGTTTACCACTGTGCTGCACCACCTCTTCTTTTAACAACAATCTGTAAGCATTTGAGAACTGAGGAGACAAATTGCTGTAGTTTTGGAAGTAAAGTGTTTTCCCATTCTTGCTCAATAGTTCAGGGTCTCCTTTGTTGTATTTTTTGTTTCATAATGCAGCAGATGTTTTCAATAGGTGGCAGGTCTGGACTACAGGCAGGCCACTTTAGCACTCAGACTCTTTTACTATGGGGCCATGCTGTTGTAATACATGTAGAATATGGTCTGATATCATGTTGCCTTCCCTGAAAAAGATGTGGTCTAGATGGCAGCATGTTTCTCCAGCACTCGTGTATATGTTGACCATTAGTGGTGCCTTCACGGATGTGCTGGTCACCCATGCCACGTACACTAATGCACCCCCAAACCATCACAGATGCAGGCTTTTCAACTGTGCACTGATAACAAGCTGGATGGTCCCTCTCCTCTTTAGTCCGAAGGATGCAATGTCGACGATTTCCAAAAAGATTTCAAATTTTGATTTGTCAGACAACAGGACGCTTTTTTTCTTCTCTGGAGAACTGTCTATTGAAAAGTGATTCTTCTGTGATATCATGCAAAAAACACTTCCTGGCA
The DNA here is from genome assembly GCF_015220715.1 of Pygocentrus nattereri. Taxonomy (NCBI): domain Eukaryota; kingdom Metazoa; phylum Chordata; class Actinopteri; order Characiformes; family Serrasalmidae; genus Pygocentrus; species Pygocentrus nattereri. The sequence continues at coordinate 11,051,596 of NC_051226.1, forward strand.
CCCTTTTAAGAGTGAAAGGTGGTTTATACACCTGACAGGATCGAATGCTAATGAGTGCTGACATCACAAGAGGATAGACATTGCGTTATTCCCAAGAAAAGACTGTCACAAACACAGTCACACATACTTACATGTGTGACACTGTTTTCCTCAAAATGATCCTGCTTAGTCTTTAATATGTTAGGATTAGGAATACATGCTAATTTAGATGAAAAAAATATCCTCAAGCTTGTAATAGGCAGTGTATCTGCCAAAGCAAACAGAATTGAGCACAGCTTGCTTCTTTTACATGTTTCACGGTAAGCAGGTCACTAAATGTGGCTGGGAGCAGGTTTACTCTGCCTGTCAGTGACGCCTCCCCTGCCATTGATCTGCACTCCCAGCCCGCACAGAAGACACACACATTGATCGATTAGCTGTCTGTATTCCGTACCTAAGGAATCAATGCTATTTGTAGCTTTGCAGGTCTGCAATGATATTGTTTATTACTGAAAGGCTGGAGTAACAGGACGCTTTCTGATAATGTTTAAAATGAAGGTTCGTCAGTCTGGGCACCAAGAGAGAGGAGAGCACTGTGGTTCTCATGTTTTGCTGAGCGTTTGTAGTCATGCACTACTTATGCAGTGAATTTGCAGTTTGTGAGGTTTGAAATTTCAGTAATGCTTGAAGACACATAGCAAGTGTGCTGAATATTTTGGGCTAAAAATAAACTTTATTTAACAACAGCTATTTGCTAATCACTGGTGTTGGAACAAAATGCTGCATCTCAATTTTCTCAGTTTTTGACATAATTTGAAAATATCTGTTGCCTTTTATGTTGTTTGTAAATTTCATGATCAGAGGACCAAAAGAAATGGCCCAAAATTAAAGTCTAGTTCCATTGACTGACTTAAGAGTAAAGAATATTTTTTCCTTCTCCTGTAAAGTTACCATTTTGGAGAGTGTAATACATTGTGAATATTTGAGACTATTCGATTATGATCTTATGGTATTATGAGGACCCTCAAGCATCTTTGGAGGCCATGTAAACGAAACACATAATAAATAAATACAAATAAATCAATAAGATGTAATTAGATTTAACAATAGTTCACATTTGTGTTTATGTGCACTTTAATCAAAGCGATATTTTATTAAATGAACAAAATTAGCCTCCGTGGTTCCACACGTATTAAAGGCAAATGCCATGAAGCGCAGTCCAAAACATCCCATTTGAATCTGGACAATAAAATAAAACGTGAGAGGCCTGAGAACAGATATTTCATTTATGTAGTCATTTATGCATATTGGATGGTCATTCGTTCATCTAATAGTATTTGTAGTTGACTATCCCAAGTATTATAGCCCCCTTGGGCTTTGTGGTCTGAAGCCTCATGAGGCCCCTGGTAGTCAGAGGCCAAAGGGCACTGGCTTCGTTGGCCCAATCAGTAGTCCATCCCTGGCTATATTTTGTAACACACAGCTTCATGTTCATCAAAATGTCTTTCTTGTTGTTGAATGCACCTGTTGAAGTTCCTCCAATCCAGAAGTGGTTTAAAGTAAACATAAGAAATCAAGATGCATTATTCTTCTGTATTGTGCCATATTTCTGAGTAAAACATGGTATTATGGAGGGTCTTCGAGCTAGCTGAGCCCTTATTCTCGATGATAGGTGAGGGTGGCAGGGGAGAAACATGTTATTATTAGTTAATATTATTCCTCTCTGTTTGTTCTGATTGGTTTGTTGTGTTTTCTTCTCCTAAACAATTCATATCCAAAAACATTGTTTGCTGTAATGTAAAAAAACTGACAGAAATTGGTCTGATTGATCTAAAGTGACGAAATTTTGTGTATGTGTAGTTATATGTTACACGAAAATCTAACAGTAGCCATCTAAATATTTTTATGTGCCATTTTCTTGCTTTTATTTATGCAGTTTGATTTGTCCATCAGATCTGTTTGAAATCAGCAGTCCCACGTAGAGCTGGCACCAATCCAGTGCCTTGTATTGTTATTGGGTTGATATCAGATGCTGGATTGAATATCAGAGGGGAAAAACTGCATTAATCTGATCCAATCCTGTAACAAATCTAGACTGAAATGTCAGTCACACGGTGTGATGTGATGTTTTTAGCAGTGTCTTTCTTCCTGTGGGGTGTTTGAGAAGTTTTAATCATGAAAGACTACTGTAAGATGTTCAATGAAGTTCAATTAAAAACTATTTTAAAGCTTAATACTTTTTAAAGAAAAAAAATCAGGTCTGTGTTTATTGATACTGAAAGGTTTAAATATCAATATTGGTCTCAGAAATGAAGGGCATTAATGGGTTAGTGGTTTATCAACCTTACAGTGGTGGTTAACACCTCTGCCTTCTACGCTGTAGACTGGGGTTCAGTCCCCTGCCTGGACAAGCACCCTACACTATATCGATAAGAGTCCTTGGGCAAGACTCCTAACACTACCTTAGCCTACCTGTGTAAAATGATCAAATTGTAAGTTGCTCTGGATAAGAGCGTCTGCCAAATGCTATAAATGTAAATGTGGTATTCAGCAAATAGCATATAATGGATATAATGCTCATTGTCCATCAGTACCACGATGAAAATCAGTGTCTTGGTGTCAGTATAGTGTGATTGACAAAACTCACCCATTGAACCCAGAGTGTAAACAGAGCTGACCGGTTGAAAAAGAAGTGATTTGAGATTTCCCGGCAGTAATACTGAGAGCCTTTAGAGGGCAGTGCAGCGTCACACTGCCAGCACTGGCTGTATGGACCGCAGCCCAGATGTGATCAACAGAAAAAAAGGAATGCACACTCTGAGCAACAAGGAGGACACAAACCTGGCAAAGGCCCCCTGCTCTCCCTCCTGTGCTGCCGGATGCCCACCTGTGTGCCCATCTGCATAAGAGCAATGCCAGTTGTTCTGTGTGTGTGCCAGGGTGAATCAAGCCCATCCACCCCCCTCCCAGGTGTGTGTATGTCTGGCTGTCTCTTCCCCCAGCTCTCCTGGGAACATGCTAGCTTTCCTGCGAGGAGCCAATGGGCAGATAGCTCCAAAAGTCCACTTGTCAGAACACGGCGTGTGAGAAGGAATGGAAGCAGATTGTGCATTGGCTCGTCCAACTGCTATATTGGCTTCAAACCTATTGTCTCCATCAGTGATAAAGCATTCTGACCTTTCATTCTAAATATCAGAAAACTTTGGTAATCTGCAAAATATGTCGGGTATAAAGCCTCTGATTAGTTTCTGTGACAAAGTACATTGCGGTATACACTCTTGTAATCACATTACAGTTACATAAGTTTCCTCTATGTAGATTATTCATGCCTGTCATTGTATGCAATTTGTGCACATTACCTGCGACAGCTCACTGCATGACCTCAACTGTGAATGTAAGAAGCACAGCAGGCCTCATTCACCAGTATCTTTAGGTTCTAAGAAAAGAACATTTTCTAAGAAAAAGTCTATGTTAGATTCATGACATCTTCTTAAACCACATAATTATTCACACCATTGTGCTCTTGAGTGTGTGTAGATTCTGTTCTCACCTAAGAAGAAATCCCAAATAAGAAAATGTTTGTGAATGTCAGAGTCTTTGTGAAAACTGCATTTTAAGTGGGTTTTAAGAAGATATTTGCTCTTATGAACAGTTGGTGAATAAGGCCCAGTGTGAGTGCAGGAAACACTGAAAACTCAGTGAACAATTTGTCTAAGCATCTATTCAAGATGTTATGAAAGTGATTGATAAAGACTGGCATGCTGACCCAAAACATGTCCAAACAGGCCAGACTCAACTTTACATTTTGCTCATAAAAATTATTACTACCACTTTAGTTGAACTCTGCTATATACTATTGACATAACCATGTCGTGGGGGTTGGCATATGCTGTCATGAGTTGTCATGACTGATTATGTTCATTAATGTAAGTGTCATTGTAATATTACCAATACTTGTTATGACAGATCCCAGAATGTTTGATGTCACATGCCAGTTTTTGCTAAATGTACTCCAGTCAATCAAACATTGTTGCATCTGTCATGACAGTTTGTGGTAATGGTAACATAACACTGCTATACTGAACAAAGTCTGTAATGACAATTCAAAACAGCATATGACATCCACCATGATATGCTTATGGCATGAGTATGTCAGTGTTTTGTAGTCAAGTTCAAATGAAGCATTAAGAGATTTTCTTTCAAGACAGCCGTTAGTTTAGTTTAGTTTTTTAATTTTTAAAACAGCAGTAACGTAGATATTAGCGTAACTATCTGTATTTTGTTTATGGCAGGGATAGTAATATGCACTAAAATGATATTTGCTCTAATTGGCGATTTCTTTCTAAATAAAGTAAGAAAAGACTATTGGTTTTTCTTGTGGGGCTCTTTGGGTTTTGTATAGGTTTTAGAGAGTAATGTAGAAGTAAGTAAAGTAATGAGTAATGGCTACCGTTTCCAGGAAATAATTCGCAAAGTAGTCCAATAATAGTTTGAAAGAACTAATAAGTTTGTAATTACTTTTTTGAGTAACTGCCCCAACACTGACCATTAGTATTAACTGCTGAATTGCTTATACCAGATACAGGTAAGGAAAAAACACCCAATTTTCTAGCCTGATCTAGCTCTGAATAATAACAAAGTGGACACATGGAGGTTAATTGAATGTTTTTAGCAGATGGTTTTTTGTGCTGTTACTGGTGATCAAATCTTTTTGCTTATGTAAGATGTGTTATTTATCAATATCTGCAGTTAAAGCATGAGACCAATAACTGAAGGCAACTCCACCTCGTGGTTCCAATTTATATTCAGTGTGGTCTGTATGGAGTACATACTGTCAGGAATCAATTGACAGCATGAGCTCCTGCCCACAGCAGTCTGAGACACTGTGGTTGATCAATTGAGTGAGATCTGTAAGCACTCAGTAGTAACTCATCAATACTTCTTAGCTCATATGCGCGTCAAACAGAAGGAGACTAATGGAAAGAAAACTTACTTTAGTCTTAATTTCTCCAACTTGATGAATATTAACTATGACTACTTTAAAAGCCCATTTTATGAAATTGTTCATTAAACGATTATCTTTGTATGGGGGCCCATTCCTGCAAGCATGCATGGCCCTTTTAAATCAATTTCATGAAAGCAGCCCTGTCTGAGACCAACTCAATGCTGGCATTAAAGTAATTCTTGCAATTCTGCTGAATAGCTCTTTATGAAGATTGGTATCATGTGTATGACACCACATTTAGTATCTGGAGCTATCCATGCGTGGAGTGAGCAATGAGACTTGCGGGATCTTTTGTGAAGAGCTGAAGTTAAGCGTGCTAGCTCTGTTATAGGAGCTGATGCCATAATGAGAGACTCATTGATCCAATCTCATTTCACTTTGAATTTTTAATCGATAGCCATGGCCACAGGGAGATATTAAAGAGGTAGCTAATTAATGAGGTTGGTAATGGTCAGAACTGCTGCTGCGAACCACTCAAATATGAAGACCCAGCTGTTCTAATGGACTGCCTGACCCAGCGCGGCTCACTCCCACTGATACTGAGGCAGGGAAAGAGAACATTTCTACTAGAGGTGGGACCTTAGCAGCTTGAAGTGCTATTCGACCTTCAGCGTGTTTTATGTTTTATGTATCTGGGCGAGGTGAAACTCTGGGACGTTCCTGAGCACTGCCTCCTGCATCCAATATCTGAAAAGCCAGAAGGGGTAGAAGAATTAGGAATAATTTCTGCAGCAGGTAGTTTGAAAATGTCAGAGGTCTGATTGAATTTGGCATTGATTATGAACTTGTCAGTGGTGGAAAACTGATAAATATTTGTCCAAATCTGAGGACTTACAAAATGACATTGACACAAATGAAGGCTGAATTGATTACTGCTGCAAAAACAAATATTGCTACATTAATCATCTTTTTTTTTTCACTGAGAAGTAAGAGCACGTAGAGGATAGAAGGGTTGCTACATTTTTTCTTGGAAACAAAACTTTATAGGGATTTTGTTGAACTTGGCATTCAGTGATTGAGTATGTAACTCAATTTGTAAGCAATAAGGCAGTTATTTACATGGAAAAGAGACCTTTTTAGCCTTTTCTGGAGTGACCTCCCATCTACCAGAGCTGGGCTGAGCATGTTTGAGCGGAAAGTGTGTGTGTCCTCGCTGGGTAACAAATGAACCTGACACACCAGAGACTGTGGGCCTGCACCTGCTTAGCTTTTTCACCCGCCTGTCTCCCACAGCGCCAGACTGACAAAGCTCAGACCTCCGTGGGTACCAGACGATGCCGTTCAGTCTAAGCGCTGCACCACAAGGCTCGGGCCGCTTATTTGGGCTATGGCAGCATCTGTCAGCGCCGGGGTTGGTACAGCCCTTGGGGGGATGATAGACTTGCTTATAAATAACCCCAAAATGAATAAAAAAAGAGGGAAAAGATAAAGAGGCGGGACTCCTGTTGCTGAGGAGACATGGAGCTGGAGGGCAGGTTGGGGGATGTCAGTGTGGTAGACGAGGGCAGTAGCGCACGGGGCCATAATTGAAACATTGCGCTGCGGCGGTGCAGCCTTTGGTGTGATTGATACCATTTTAGAATAGTCCTGTCCACATGGGCACCAGGGATTTACCTGAAGAAGAGAGAGCGAAGGTGGGGAAAAAAGGTGCTTAGGTGGCTCATCTGGGTTTGGCGGAAAATTGGTGCCATCCATCAAGTACCAGATTTAACGAACGCTGAAGCCAAGCTGCCCAGCGAAGGATTCTTATTTAAGGCAGTGAACCGGCAAACGTGTGAGGGGCAGGGACTGGTGAGGGTCTATCAATCAGCCAGTCAGCTCCTTTATTTAACAAGCATCGGACAGCCCCTGGGGCCAGCGTGCAGGGTTCCAGCTTGTTGGGCATGCCGTACTCTTCTGAAGGGAGGTATGGAGGAGAAGAGGAGGGAAAAGAGAGACAGGACCTGAAGGAAAGAGGCATCGGGGCTCGGCCATGTCCTCTGATGAGCTAGCATGCTTCATCTTTCTTGCGCGTGGACCTGGAACTGCAGCTTGATGGGATTTTTCAGCCCCATGGCCTTCAAGCATCTCCAGTGTGCAGTGAGAGACCTGAGGCCAGCCGAGTGCTCCACAGCAGGCCACTTTCACTTTGGCACAGCAGCCGTACTGCTTCAGTTGCTTTAGGTAGTAGCAAGACACAGGATTTAATGGCCCCACAAGAAGGCTCTTAAAAATAAAGGTATGGGAAATGATTCTTCTGAGCAATGCTGTAGCAAAGCCACTAGAGAACCTTACAATGAAGAAACTTTTGTAAAGTTTAGAAAATCACCTTATATACTTTTTCCTAGAACTGCACGTCCAAGAAACGTTTAGGAATGTTTGTTTCTAAGAGTGCCTGTGAAATATTTAGTAGGATTCATTAATGGCCTGTTAGCTCCGAAAGGACATCTGAATGCCTCCGGTCACGCAACAAAGAACGGACCTCCTTGGGTCTCCTTCCTCTTGTTCACGCCTTACATTTTTTCTTCTATTTATCTATTGTATGGATTTTCCCACTGCTCTCTGTTCAGATAAAACGCCGCCCACAAAGACATGGAGGAGTAAACATTGTTTCGTTAGCGTGCCTGAGAGGGAGGGCTACTGAGAGGAGACAGAGAGGCCAGTGCACACGCAGACACACAAAATCAATGCTGATCAATGTTTTATATCACCGAGACGCTCCTCTTCCCGACCTGCATCACCTAAAGAAAAAAAAACACACCTCCCAATCACCTCTCTTACAAGAGGGCCTCGGCTCCCTCCGGTATTCCAGCCAGGGTTCAATAAGCCACTGCGTTCTCAATCAGAGAGAGAAAAGATGATAATGATTAGGGCAGGACATGCAGAGACTGGGGGCCCTGGCTAGCAGTAACCAAAGTAAAAGGTTTCTGAATCCCAGCATCAATATTTAACATGATAAAGAAAGATGTCCTTTCTGGAGACACATTATTTCTGTAGCCTATGCATCCAGCTTCATTTGTCCCTAAAGAGGGAACTGGGATTCATAAATGATACAATCTATTGTGTGACTGTGATTTGGGCTGTAGATATGTACAAATATAAATGACATAGATATTGCTATAGTGTATTACCATGAAGATCAAATACAGGCCTGTGTGGTTCTCAGTAAATGATTAAAGAACTATATTAAAAAAGACAGATCCGCGAGATAACGCATGTAATTGTCTTATGCTGTGCACGCTCTAGAGATAGGGAGGGTAAATAGTAGTGGCGAAATGGGCTAGGCTGGCAACTCTAAATTCAATAGCACACGGTAAACAGGATTTTTAAAGCATGACCAGCAAACCTGGAGACAAGCAAATTTAATCCAGAATTTTTAACAGATCTGAGTGGATCAATATCTCAATCCCTTGGATGCGGGGAGTGTTACTAAAGTGACAACAACAGCAGGAAATAATGATACCAGGGGGGGAAAAAAAGAAGGAAAAAAAAAAAAAGGAGCGACTGTCAGAATACAGCCTGGCACATCGGCAATGGTGTCTGCTCTCTCTAATTAATTTTCACAGAAATGGAGACAAAGTGTGCCAGAGTTTTATTTCCTAGCCCAGCACAAGAAGCTAATGAGTTTCCCACTGAGCAAAGCCGAAGATAACAACCAAGTAAGAGGGAACGAATGCATGCAATACCACTCCAACTTAATGTGCTCTTCAAATGAATTCCCTATCAGCTCAAGTTGTGCCATAATGGTGATTTTATGCCTTTTCGAGCTGCTGCCATGGTAAATGTACTGCAGATGGTACTCCAGAGATAAAACCTTAGGTTGCCTTTGAAAAAAATGCAGAGTTTGGGGAAGGAGGTGATCGGTTCGTCTCTCGTTTCACCGCGTGTTGGCAATGGTTGTGGAATCTTTGACTCCATTTGAGTGCAAACTTGCTTAGAACATGGCTGCAGTGACATGAAAAATCTCTGTAATCCTGAAAATTGCATAGTGTTTAGAAAAAGAAGAAGAGAAGGAGCCTTCCAGTACCCATTTTTTCCAAAAATAAGCCAAAATGTTATGGATGATCTGGGACAACAGTGAGTGAACACAAGCAGTTTCATTGCAGACCAAATTTTCCTTGTTTTTTTGTTTGTTTTTAAGTGTGATGTAGCATGTAAACACTGTCAAGGCTTCAAAACATAATATTCACTCCCTGGTCCATACAGTCCATGTATGAAAACTAAGCTGCAAAAACATAAAGTAACGGCTTTTATAATGTCACAAAAAACATTGTATTTACATGTATCTGCCCATTCAACCTGCAGCAGTTTAGACCCACACATTCTCACTACAGTTCTAAGGAGTGTTTCTGCCTGATTAGAATAGAGTTCGTTTGCATATATCGGGACTAGAGGTGCAGGAAAAACTCGATTCTTAGATGCATCGCGATATGGATGTGAACGATTCTGAATCGATTCATAATGATTTCAAAAATCGATTTTCTAAATATTTAATTTATAATGTAATGTTGATGGAATATAAAAGGCAGAACTTGGAAGTGGGTAAGTGCAGCCTGTGGTGGCACATAGCCAAAACACACTTGGATGAGTGAGAAATCCGACTGGCTCCCTCTGCATTAAAAGCCAGGTTAGGTCAGGAGTCACAACCCAAATGTTCAGAAGAGCCATTTTGTCCTTTCAACAAAGTCAAACCACCTTGGGAGCCACAACATTTTATGTCCAGTATGTCTCAGTGTGTGCTAATGTCCTAGACTGTCCTAGGCTTTGCTCTGCTTTAAGCTTTAGCTATAGCCGCTTTCCTCCCGTCTCCTTCAGGAAACATTTCCTCAAAACTAGAACAGTTTCTTGTAAAATGTCTCTCAACGTTCAGCTGTTTTACAAAGCTGAAGTCGCTTCTCATTCGCCAGCTTCTCGTTCGAATTTTCACGTTCCACCTTAAATTTTGCACGAGCCGCCGAATGCTGGAACGAGAAAATTTGAAGGAGAAGCGTCTTCATCTTCACAGCTTTTTAGAATTTTTATATTCGAATAAGTTCATTCGTTTCTAAATGTTCGTCTTAATCTCTTTGCCATTTTGTAGCTACTCGCTCTGCGAGACTTCGTTGCTATGTGACCGGTAGTCTGCACAGCAGTTCTCAGCTGTTGAGAACCAGGGTTTTAGCACCATGCTGCATGCTTTGGAGATTCAGTGTCCAGTCTCAAAAATATCTTACTGACACAGTAATAGTGGCTTTACATGCTGAGATTTTTGCCTACTCAACAATCTGATGGAAAATCTCAGTTTACATGCACATACAAACAATCAGATCCAAAAATACACCGATGTGTAGAGTACCATGTTACAATGTAGTGTAGATATTATAATGACAATGAGCATCATGTGAGTTCAGTCAGAGTGAAATGAGCAGCAGTGAGCAGCGCTTGTGTTTTTAATTACTTTAAAATGACATCAGACTCAGGAAAACGTCCTTCACATGTCCTTATTAAAGAAGGCAGCGAGGAAGACGTTGTGCTCTGAGACACATAAGGTGGACTCCCGTCCCACTGCTGTCTTTCAAAGTTCAAAGCATGAACTTCGCCTCCTCTACAGACCAGTTTCTGTTCCCGCCATGTTGAACATTGTGAGACGCAGAACGTACTCAAACTTTCCGATTGGGTATGTAATCAGATACAGGCGTTTACATGGTTATTAATATTCTGTTGAACAGATTATTTACAGGATTACCCACCTCGTTCAGTCAGATAGAAACTGTATTTTTAATCTCTTCTGATTGAGGTGTTTACATGCACATATTTTACTTCAATTGAGCTTTTAGTTGGATTAGTAGGCTTCATGTAAACGTGGCTAGTTGCATAAATCCACACAAACTTCCTATTCTTAAGAAAAAAAGGTGCAGAATTGACTCACTATGGGTCAATACCATAGAAGAACCACTTTTGGTTCCCTGAAGAACCTTTTAATGGATGGTTACAAACCGTATGTGTAAATGTGTCAGTTCAACAAAAACAACAAATAAATAAATAATGTGGTAACAAGTGATTTTGCCGGCTTTATTCAACTGAAGTACATACTTGAAATGAAAATATCCTAAATTTGCAAAGATGTTGAATGCAGAGGACCTTTTTAAAGTTTAAGGGGCCTGTTTATACCTCGTATCAGTAGGCATGAAGGCATTGGATTATAATTAGATTACTCAAACCACAATTGGAGGCGGTCAGGATCTAACAAAAGTACACTGTTAGAAATAAAGGGTCTGTGCAGCTACATTTTTCATTCATCAAGGTACAAACAATGTAATTGTTTCCTCAAAAGGTACAACCGTGCTTTTAAGGTCCAATTGTGTACCTTAAATAAGTTTCTTCTGGTGGAAAACGACATATTTGTACCTTCGCAATCTGATGCTTTAAAACTGGAGACGAGACGGGGTGTGTGGAGTCAATACAACTTCGAAAATACCATTTCAGTGGATTATGGCACAATTATGTTCCTTCACCAAAGGTACTGAGATGTATCCTTGAGGGTGTCACCCCAGTGACAAGGTGTACTGCCGCAATTCCAGTTTCATACCTTTTTTCTGAGAGTGTGTAGACAGAAAGAGTTTGTAATATTCAAATACAGTTATGAAAGAGTAATGCATCTGCCGAGTGCAGACAACCAGTGCTTTCTTGCATTTTGGGTCGAGGAAAGTGTCTAAACCAAACTTTTGCATCGTAATGAGGAAAAAAAAACAAACACAAGTGTGTGTGTGTGTGTGTGTGTGTGAGATGTGCTTTTTACACAAGGAAAGTAAATCTCATCTGGTCACATCAGGAATACATTTTAATGAAAAGTCAAAATATACCCGGAAACCATCCATACATGAAAACCATGTCGATGCAAGGTGTAAACAGGCTTCTATACCAATTACCAATAAAGGTTCCTTTCAGAATCATACGCCCATGAACCTTTATTTTAACAGTGTACATGAAAGTTGTAGCAGGTACAGTATGGGCCTCTATTACTGTTACATTAATGCAAATATTACTTTTACATTTAACTATCCTCCACCTCTCTCTAAACAAGCCTGAATGTCTTCCTTCTGTCCGGCGTCCAGAAGAGAAAGTTTCTGTGCTTAGTGCTTGATTTATGTCCCTGGCTTTGTGTGCCTAGACAATGGTTCAGTAGCACTGGGGATCGATGTGCAAGTCAGGGCTTAGCAGAGAACAGACTACCCTGGGCTCCAGCACTGCATACTGATTGGCTGCAACTACATAAGAGGCCAACAAAGGTCTAGATCTGTGCTTATTTATTTATTTCAGAAATGATAGTATTGTAAATAGTAAAGAGGAAAACTTCTGGTGTGTAGGTGAGACTGTCAGTTCCAGCCCTTCCTAGCCAAATAAAGGAGCCCAGAACCCAGCCTTGATTATACAAATTGGCAGGTTGCAAGTCACACAGAGAACATGGCTGGATAACAGTGTAGTGTAAGGCATCAGGTGCACGACCACAGAAAAAAGCCCCCCCCCCTTAAAATCCCAGGCTTATTATATGCTAAGGCTCATTATTTGGTAGCTACAGGGCCTTTAATAGAGCTATTCATAGGTTATAAAAGTGTGTAATAAAACTTTGGGCCTGCTGGCGAGCCCTGGCCATTTAAGAAGTTAACTCTCAGTGAAAATGAGGAATACGTTCTCTATGCTTTTTAAGTATACATTTTAAGATTCATTAAAAAGGTTTTTTTGGGAAATTGTCCAATCCCTTGTTTTCAAGATGACCTAACTTTTATCACCTTGTGAACTTATAGTGGCATTTTTTAAAGGACAACATATTCACTTCTAGGTCATTACATCCAATTAATTAGAGAAATAACATACTCTGAAAAATAAAGGAGCCAGAATAAGAAGAAAGTTCTTTGGAATGATGCGAGACAAGAACCACTTTTTGTGCCTTAAGAAACCTTTTAATGGATGGTTCTTTAAAAGAAGTGCTTTTATAAAGGAAATGTATGCATGGAAAAATGTATATGTTTGGCATGATGTACAGGTTATATTGTTTATTTTAGATTCAAATTTCCCATAAGGAAACTAAGCTGCAAAAACAGAATGTTTTGAAATCATTGAGTGTGTTTACATGTGGTTAATAATCTGATAACTGCAGAAAATCCGATTTTGTCAGTAATCAACGTGTTTACTTGCACTTGGGTAAATAGATAATAGGAAACTCCAGGTCTGCATTAGTCAGACAGCAATCAGATTCCTGCTTTGCAACCAGCCAATGAACTCACAGAAGAAGGTGTGACGTAAACACAATGTAAAACGTTCACTCGAAATTACGAACATACAGTACATCATTTAGAAGATGAGGAAAATTTAAATCCTTCATTTCGCCAAACATGTAGTGAGTTTCAGCATCGCTCCAAAAGTGTTTTGCTGTGTCTTGTGGCAGTGTTGTTTGTTTATGTCCGGTACTGCTGTCACTTTTCACACATTTTCTGAAAGAAATCAGAGTAAGAGTCTATATGAACTGGGACATGTGATTACTGAGCTAAAATCCAGCTTTCTTTGTCAGATTTCTAAATCAGATCTCTAGACCGTACTCCTACCTAAGAAACTGTGTACGTGGCTGTTTATGGATAATCAGATGACTGCAGAAATCCGATTAGGATCAGATTATTAAGTGCATGTAAACATTCCTCACTCATTGTTTCTGTGATGTCACAAAAACCAACTCAAACCACTGTAAAAACACTGAACTTAACAGTGCTTTTTCAATGAGGCACAACACAGGGCAGCTAATCAGAACAGTCATTTACATATCGCAGTCTTAAAGTATTAAACAGGCTGTTATTGTTACTTTTAAAGGATAAAGAGGTTGAAATGGTATTAATGAAAATTTTTTTGGTGGTTAAAACCACACAAATGTTACAAGTGGACCTCAAGGGAAAAATACAGCTCAAGAAAAATGTGGATACAAGCCTTTTGACATTACTATTTGTAGTAAACAAACTGTTTGCTTTTTAGCAAAGGCCTTTAGATCAAAACATCTCTAAGACTCTAAATGCATTATTCAGTTAGTGGCCATACCCTTCATCAGATCCTGTCAAGAGTTATGATCATTCCCGATTAATATATAATGGCAAATATGGACAATTAGATTTCTGTAATAGGTGTTTTATTGTCTTAGTTTCCTGTGTTTATGTATCCCATTCACATCCAATTTAGCAACGCGTAGCTCCAATAGCAGGCATTTTTCCTCAGTATGTATGATCTGCTGTGCCTTTCTTTAAAATAAATAAATAAAACGCTCCTGAAATCTGTCATTCATGCGGCGTGCAGCTTAAAAACTATAATGCATTCTAATTAGACATTAGATAGGAAGATAAAAATAGAGCTGAGTGAAAATGTGACCCTGGCTGCAGGCCTGTCATCTCTCAACCCTTCCGCAGAGACTGCATTCTCAATTTGATGAGGCTGTAATGAGGACTCAGAATACAGGCAATGACTCAGGGCTTCTGATGACTGAGGGGGAGAGCACTTTTTTATTTCATTTAGTCCATCCAGGCTGGAGCAGAGATGTCATGCTTTTTTCATATCCTATTGAGATTGACACAAGCCATCGGACCATGAACGTATCTGATACAAGTCCGAACCTCTGCTGTTATGTATGTGTAACATGGTCTGGCTGCGACGGCCTTCCAGTTCCCACCACTTACTATTCTCATTTACATTTTCCATCCGTCTCTGCCTGCCTGATATCTTTCCCCCATTACCTCCCATTTCTCTCTGTGCTTTGTTTATTTCTGATGAAACTGAAGGGTAGCATTCGCAGTAAGGGGGGCTGTGGGAGGAGGAGGGGGAGGGGGGGTGCGGGGATGGTAGAGCGCTGATTAGAAACTAAGCAGTGAACGGAGCTGGTGCGTTCTCCAGTGAGCTGCTGCTGGATGGAGCTCGTTAGCATGTGCGCTCTCCATGCAGCTCTAAATTTAACAAATGACGTGCTGGAGTGGGTGGGGTGGGCACCAAGCACGGCGAATAAGCAAATGCAGAGGCTGTGTGTGTGTGTGTGTGTGTGTGTGTCAGAGTGGCACTAAGGCCCCACCTGCCCACTATTAATCTATATTACTGCACTGCATGCTTTTCAGAGGCTTTAGAGCTAATCAAACATCTGCTCACAACAGCCTCTTAGCATATCATTAGGGCATGTTCCGAAAAGTTCTTTCAAATGCATTAAGAACTCACAGTGCGCATGAAGCAACTGTACAAAAAATTAACAAATACAACAACACATATGAGCTATACAGTCGTTTGCAAAAGTTTGAACAAGTCTGAACAAATGTTGCTGATTGTCTAAGTGAAAATAACACATTGTGTAGGGAACAAACTTAAAAAAGCATTTGTCTGCAAATGGTAGCACACAGTTTTGTTATTTGTTATTTGCTGAGTTTGATATGCAGGACAAAAATGAAAGCATAAAATCTCAAATGTGCTGTAGCTTCAACAAGGGCCACATTTTATATATTTTTCTTTGCCAATATGTTCAATTCTACAAATAAACAGTAGTTTGGTTTAAAATATGCAGAAGTGTTTTTTCTGAAGAGAATGTTTTGCTTAGAAAATCATCAAAACATTTCATTTGGCTGTGGTGCCCAAACTTTTGCTCAAGACTGTATGTATGAGAGAAAAAGAGAACAACAATATGGCGATACTGTGTGGCGAAGCTCAAAGTAGCTAATACATGGTGTTCTGCAAATAAATGTATAAATTGTTACTAAAAAATTTTTTTTTTGCAATTTTAGCAGATTTTATATCATTTGTATGAAGCTAAAGGGAAAACACTTTAGGAAAAGAAAGAATATCAATCTTTTAAATTCCTGAGAACTGAGAATTCAACACGGCTAGTTACATTAACATGTACATTTACAGCATTTAGCAGACAATCTTATCCACTTAGAAAAGTGCTTTGTTGTCCAATCAGAGAATGTATCCTAGCTAGTACACATAGGTTAGAGTCAAAACTACCCTTGAGCTCAGACACTGCTAGAAAAGCCCGTGCTGATTCGTAGAAAGAAAGATACAGAATGAAGCGTAACAGAAGTGCAATATAATTTATTTCAATTAACACTTAGATTAGTGCTCACTTAAAGTGCTGTAAAAAGAGACAGGTCTTCTGTCTGTGTTTGAAAACCATGAGAGAGTCTGCTGTTTGAATAGCCAGCAGGAGTTCGTTCCACCACCTGAGAGCCAGGACAAAGAAGAGTCTTGATGCTTATCTTCCATGCGTCTTGAAGGGTGGTGGGTGAAGCCGAGCTATACTTGAAGCTTGAAGGACTTGACGTACGGTTAGAGTTTTGATCATTGACATAAGGTAGGGAGGGGTTGGTCCATTTTAAGCTTTGTAGGCAAGCATCAGGGTTTTATATTTGATGTTGGCACTGCAGGAAGCCAGTGAAGGGAGCACAGCAGTGGAGTGACATGAGTGGACTTAGGAAGATTGAAGACGAGCCATGCTGCTGCATACTGGATGAGATGCAGGGGATGCAGGGGATGGCCTGATGGCCCGCATAGGAAGACCAGTCAGTAGTTAAACTTTGGGATGACAAGAGACTGAACTAGCACTTGGGTAGCCTCCCGAGAGAGAAAGGATTATGTCTGCCAGATGTTGTTGAGTTAGGTTTTCAGTATGAGCTAAGAACGACAAATCACACAGAGACTTTTTGCATCTTCAGATGGAATGACTAAGGAGTTCTCGAATGAGATGGCAAGATCATGTTGGGGACCTGTGGTGACAGGGATAAATCAATCAGATGTCAATCAGACATGTCGAGATGTTGCTGGAAACCAGTATCAGAAGCATCAGTTGGAGGTCATCAGCATAGCAGTGGTAAGATCAACCATGAAAGGATATTACATCACCAGTAGAATGAGTTTAGAGTGAAAAGAGAAGAGGACCCAGAACTGAGCCTTGTGGGACACCGGTGGAGAGCTGGCATGGAGTGGATGTGGACCCTCTCCATGTTACCTGATAAAAGGGCTCTTCTAGATAGGACTCAAATCACTTCCACACAGATCCAAGGTGGCTTGACCAAATTACTTGACCAAAATATTATTGCAAAAATATTTATCAATAGCTCTGCAGTTAAAGTAGCACACAAGGACAGGGTAACTGAAGACAACTTCCCCTTAAAATAGTAATCTAGTGGGAATGCACTGATCATATTTTCAGTTCTTTTTTTAATTCTATTAGTCTCTACTTAAACCCAAAACTCAACCAGTGTACACTAAATAGACAGATGATACTTTCCATTAGCCAAACTCACAATAATCAATGACATTATTTACTCTTTAGCCAAGCTATGCTTGAAGCTCAAAGGGCTTAAGGTACAGTTAGAGTTTTGACCCTAAGGAGAGGTTGGTCCATTTTAGGCTTTATTTAGCCAGTAAACTTCCCACTGTGAGTGAAGATGGCTGTTTGGATTTTGTAATAATTGCTTGTGGGGGGCTTCTGACTTGGGCCCCTGGGCACACATCCATAAAACCCATAGGATGGGTTTACAGTGTGTTAACATGTTTTCACTTAGGAAATCAAACAAAATGTAGTTTGACTGGGAGTGTTTAAACTTTTGCATATGACTGTATGTGTACTACAACATTAGCTTTAAGAGAAGCAGCAGTATTCAAATTACACTATACTCAAATAACTCACATTATTTATCATAAAACTGCAACAAAGCCCAGCCAAAATGAAAATAAGTTGTGTTATTGGAGAAAAAGTCTACTGATGTTGTGATCCGTGGTGGTGGTTTTGAGTTCGGATGGCCAAGTACAGTGGTAATGAATGGAAATGAACAACAACAAAAAAAAAACACTCAGCTTGTCATCATGGTCCTTCAGAGAATGATGTCTAGCCGTGCTGTGCAACGGCCTTGGCCAAGGAGCCATATTGAAGCAATCGGACCTGCGTGCTGGTGGCTGTCACTTAGCTCTGTGTGTGACAGGCTGGATTCTCTGTCTGTCTGCCAGGCCTCTATTCACCCCCCTCTCCCCCCTCTCCCCTCTGCTTTCACTCTGCTCTCCCTCCATCTGCTTTGGGACCCTCTGAGATGGCACCTTGCTCCCCACCAAAGCTCCATTGGCTGTGGTTGCCCACCCTGCGTTTCATACCAAACACAGCGCTCTGAGTTCCACACAGTCTGTCCTGACAAACATCAGCCTATACACATAAAACCTCACTCTGCACATTTTACACCCTCTACACTATTGTTTGATATACGCTCTTAAAAACAAAGGATCCTAAATGGTTTATGGCTTCAACAGTTCTAGGAGAATCTCGGTATTGTTGTAGAACCTTTATGTGGAGGTTTTATAACTTTAAAAATGTTCTTTACACTCACACATTTCATTTATAGAAATAGTTCTATATCAGTTCAAAGATTCTTTATGGAACTAATAGTGGTTTCATCATTGCATCACTCATTCACTTCATTGTCACTTTCAGTTTATGCAGTTTATACATTTGGATTTAAACATGAACTAGACATCAAAAGCTTTTCTTGGATGTCATATTTAATATTTCTAGTGTTTTCTTAAGTTAACAATATAAAAAACAGTAGTTATTAGTCCAAGCTATGAACACCACTTTTAAAATGTGAGGACTTCTAGGTATTCATTTTAATTTAATTTCATTCATAATGCTTTACAGCTTCTTCAGTTACTTTAGAATCTCCTGCATTTTTGCCCTTCTATTAAGTTTTATTCTTAGTGTACAAGCTTCAAATGTTCGTGTTAAATCTAAATCGCCCTCAGTTTAGCACTAGTATACTACTAGAGTCTAATGGGGGGTCTAGGCCTAGCTCTATTAGCCACTGTCCACCACTAATAAATGGTTTGGCACACATCAAATAACATGCTAGTGCATCTCATACTGACATGACCAAACTGAGAGCACATGTCTAACTAGACAACACATGCTAACTCCAACAAAACAGCACCAGTAAACACAACCACTGGGAGCAGCAGGGGCTCATGGGACATGCAAATATGCATGCACAGCAGCACCAAAAGATTACTGAAAACATTGACTTCTGAAAGTCTTGATGGGTGATAGTGCACTTCTGAACAGTAGTGCACATGTGCTCTGACAGTTCACCCTCAACTCAGCTTTCATCGAGTACTGCTACAATTATAGTATATGGCTCAAGATAAAGCCTTTTAAGAATGTGAAACAGCGTGTGGATCACTTTTGATCAGCCACCGACCTCAGCCGTGCCAATCATGATGATAACATGATGAATTAGATATTTCATTTGTTCATACAACAAAGGTAATTGAAAGAAGAGCCAGTGTACACACCATTATATATCCACACGTCTCATTTGTGTCAAAGTAATGCATATCATCTGGCAGGCCTGGGAGACTGACTCGGAGACAGCGAGCATCGCCACTACTCAAAACTAGCTCACAGTTTTTGAGTAGTTATTTTCCAGGCTGTCTGCTCTCTGCCTTCGCCAGTCAGGGATGGGGGTCTGCGCTACGCAAGCCATTTAATGAGACTTCTGTGCTGATTTGAGCACAAATGAGGCAGGGGAAGTTTGATGTGCCACTCAACACTGGTGTTTCATCATTATTTAAATCTAGCATAAAACCCTTCATAACTCGGAGGCCCAAATTAGTTGGGAAGAAATTCTTTTCACTCACGTCAGATCAATAGACAGGAATTATTCATAAGATAAGTGGGGAATTGCTAGCTGCTTCCAGAATTCCAGAATGACCTAAACAGTGAGATATTTTGCAGTGGGCATTGCTTATCATAAGTCAGCTCAGCTTTTTCAAGCACATCCTTAAAAAGATTATGTTTTTGCCCATTTTTTAAGTGTGCAGATGTCTAATCCTTCAGATTTTGGCTCATAGCAGGAATTTAAACAGGCAAATTTATGGATTCAAAGAAATCACCTCTTTGGTGGGGCTGGACAGTCTATCCTTGAGATTTCAGCGTTTGTGAATAGTAATCAGGGGAACCGTAAATGCATTGCATAAAAACTTTGGAAGAACTTTTGAGCCTCCAATTATAATCCACAGGAACGATGAAGGTGAAATTGATATGCACATATGTTTTGGTTTAATCTTCACTTTAAAGGAAATGTTATCTAAGAATGTTTGCCTGCCGCTGTTTTTCCTTGAAGAGTGTAAATAGACCATTGACAGTCCTGAGCTACATCAGCCACAAACTACTCTTTTAGTAATGACTGTTGAACAACAAAACACGACTCTATCTCACGAATGGTATTTATAATAGATGTTTCCTCATAAATTCAATTTGGACTCATTTATACCATGCACTCAGCTCCTTCAGATGGAGGTAAGTGCACAATTTTCCTGTTGTTGCTCATCATTTCTCTTTAAAACTCATCAGGACTGAAAAAAATAAACTGAATATGCTCAAGCATGGCTCTTCTGATTTCTGTAGAAGCCGGTTTCATTACTTTTTCCACCCTTAATGAACGGATGTTTACTCCAAATCGTGATTATTCAGTGCTGTGGCTACTCCTACTCAACATTTGAAAAATGTAAATGGTGTAATTAGCAACGCATCCAGATGAAAGACCTTTAATTATGTTTATATGTCACTGTTTCAGTTCATTTGTATCCCCTTTACAAGAAGTCGATGGCAGCCCCAGTTTAGTTCATGAGGAACTGAGCCAGCTTTTATTCTGGTGTGAAAAGAGAAGCAGTAACTTGAGAGAAGGAGCATTAGAAGCCAACGAGAACAGTCAGCACGTAGCAAAAATAATAAATAAACTAATAAGAAGATGGTGCTATTATACATTGTACATTTTTACATTTTTTCACAATCTTTTTTCAATTATAGTTGCAAACAATCACTGAGAATCAACACCAGCAAGAACAAAGAATGAAGCATGTCTCTTCACTGTAATTGGATGAGCACTGACCATGCAGAGCAGTGGCATTTTAGGAGGGCCTGATTACTGGCTCAGGATCCTATGTAGCAAGCGTTAAGAACCAGAGACATCACTATAGGGAGAATGACAACATCAGGAGAAACAGTGGAGTAAGCTGTTGCTGTTTTTATCTGAAAAAAAAGCATCTTTCAGTGCCTTTTTCCTGTAGTCAGGGGTCGATAACATGTGTCGCTTTCACTGCCCTGTTGTGGCTCCACAGCAGAATTTGATTTTTAGGTAAAAATAAAATAATCCCTCTTTGCAGTAAAATAAACCTCCGGTGATCGTTCAACACAGTTTTAATAATAAATGCTCTAAATTGCTGGAGTGGTAGCCTATACTTACCCTTTAACCTTGATGACTGCTAGTCACAAAGCAACTGACAACAATCTGGCCTAGTTAGTAGCTAACGAAAAAAACAAAGAGAGAGATTTAAGACGAACATGGATAATTTGGAGATGAATGGACTTGTTTGCATTTATAAGCACTCAGCTGGTGTTCTGATACAGTTAGTCTCCAACAGGAAACTGTCAAACACTAAAAAGTCATAAAGCTAACATGAGCTTGTCCTTTGAATTTTCCTGTTCTACCTTAAATGGTGCGGCAGTCGCATTCTGGCACCTCATGCACCTTGTAAAGTGGAATGGGAAAATTCTAACAAGAAGCTGGTGAATAAGAATCTGACTTCAGCCATGTAAATTGTAAATTGAATGTCGAGAGACATTTTCCACTTTTGAGGGAAAGTTTCCTGCCAGAGATGCGAGAAACCAGCTATAGATGAGTCTGCTTTTTGTTTATATTTTTTACCCTATAGATACATATATTTTTTACCTTTCATAGAATGTGGCTCCCAAAGTGGTGTGAGTTTTGTTGAAAGGGCAAAATGGCTTTTCTTAACATTTGGGTTGCTGACCCCTGACCATGGTGATGCAAAAAATGTGATGAGAAATTTATCTCCATATACAGGGTGAGTCAAAAGTCATAGGACACCGTTTTATTTTATTTTATTTTTTATGCTGTCACAAGCCTCCATGATGCGGTGCTGAAGGTGGTATTTATTGCGGAATTTCTCAGCATACACACTTTGTTTGAGATGACCCCAGAAATTAAAGTCGATAATAAAATCCATCCATCTATTTTCTTAGCCGCTTCTCCCTCAGGGTTGTGGGGGGGGGTGCTGGAGCCTATCCCAGAGGTCATCGGGCAGAAGGTAGGATACACCCTGGACAGGTCGCCAGTCCAATGCAGGGCAGACAGACAGACAGACATAGACAGTCACTCACACACTCAGACATTCACACCCAGGGGCAATTTAGCAAGTCCAATTGGCCTGACTGCATGTCTTTGGACTGTGGGAGGAAACCGGAGAACCCGGAGGAAACCCACGCAGACACAGGGAGAACATGCAAACTCCACACAGAGAGGACCCCGGTCACCGGGGAATCGAACCCAGGCCCTCCTCGCTGTGAGGCTACAGTGCTACCCACCGCCCACCGTGCCCCCCGTTGATAATAAAATAAAAAATAAAATAAAATAAAACCTGTCCTGTGACTTCTGACTCACCCTGTATATTATCTCCACATTTATGCCCATAATTTTTAAAATTTTACGCTTATATTTAATCGTAATGAATCTTAATCTTAATTAATCTTAATTTAAACCCTGTAAGTACTCGATTCTACTTTTCTTTCATTGTTAAGTTTTGAATTAAAGAAAAGGGTTAAATTCTTGAGCTCTTTTTCTCTGTGATATCTATGTAGATATGACAAAGAGAGCTCACCTATTGGTTAGGACTTCAAGAGCTAAAGAGAAATCCTAACATGTGACATTACCAAACAGCATGATTGCAAAGTGACAGAGGAATCAACAAATTACATTTTGATTTGCAATAGGTGGGAACAATTTCTTGAGAAAAATACATTACTCCAGGCCTTCTGGAAGTCCTAGATATGTCACTGACTGTGAATCAGTGAGGCATAATCAGTGGGTTGTCAGGACTGAAAAAACAGCTGAGGCAGTTCTGTACCAGGGCTCTGTAACCGAGTCACAGTGAAACTGCTACAAGGTCTAACATATGCTAATATACCTGTTACAACCTTGAAGTAAAACACTGAATGTCTTTTAGAAACTCAAACATCTATGTTTGAATGACCAAAAATGTTCATGTGAATCACTGTTAGCTTATTAAAATCCCATACAGATGCATTATCATAGATGTGGGTTTTTCCCCATGTTTTGACCAATTTTCCACATTTAGGGCTTGAACTGAAGGCCTTGCTCTACTACAGTGCTGTAACTGTAGGGGAGGGTACAGAGTGGCCAGTGACACTTGGGCCCATGGCAAAGTGGGACCAAGAGTGACTGGACCCCAATTTAAAAAAAACAACAACTTTTTATTACTTTTTGAAGAGCCCTTCTTATAGCGGAAAGCATAACTTCTCCTGTGTCTCCTTCTTTGCCATAACGTTACATTTGATGTCAAGAGTGGGATAGTGCCCCCTGCGCCAAGGAGCGTAGCGACTCTTCAAAGAACTTCAAGGTGGATGACAAAGAAGGCAGAGCCCGATGAAAGCCCCCGAAGGGAAGAGTGCTACGAGGCTTGACAGTGGAGATGGCACTGCGCGGTTCAATGGCAGACACTTGGGGGAGGCCATGATTTCTGCTATGAGAAATTCTTTTTATTAACACCAGCAGAAAAGTCACATACACTGCAGGGAAAACAGCAGGGAGGTCACCTCAAGCCATAAAACCCCCGCTGACGGTGACCACCCTGCTGTTTTCCTTGCAGTGTATGTGACTTTTCCTCTGGAGTTAATAAAGAGCACACTTCTTGTAGCAGAAATCACGGTCATGCCATAGCGTCTCTTTCTTTGCCAAGATGCTGCAATACTTTTACAGTGTGGATTAAAGGTATCACTGAGCTCTAGACATACGCGTCCAAGTATTTTCAATATAATATGGAACGGAGCATTATTTACAATGGAATGTTTAAGTGACTGAGCTGGTTGTGGTTCTGTCATACTTTATGGATGGGTATCACACTAAACTGGCTATTTAGTGTCTTATGATCTACAGTTAAGTTGGGGAACTTGGTAAAACGAACAATAACAGGCATATTGGTTTATTTGCTCCACTGGAATAAATATAGGACTGGCGACCTGTCCAGGGTGTATCCTGCCTTCTGCACGATGACCACTGGGATAGGCTCCAGCACCATGGATGGTTGGATGGATGGAATAAATATAAATAAACAAAAAGAAAAAGTTTTTGACATAATGAAAATGCCTGAAAATGCCTGTAGCCCTTTACACTATATATCAATTTAATGATGAATGGACCGAAAAAATAACTTGGAAAAACATCTGGGTCCATTTATTTACATTGAAAGTAAAGTAGGTTTTTTCCTTCTCCTGTAAAGTTACCGTTTTGGAGATACAAGATTTGGCTCCGACAACAGCGGACAGCTACCATCCAATACTTAGTTCATCTGACCAATCCTTCATTAAATTACATCAGTTGCTGCTGATGGAACTGCACAAATCTATGCTGCAGGACAGGGAGAAGTCAGTTCTTTTAACTGTGTTCATCTAGCCTTCATCATAAATAACTTCACTGCCAAACGACACATTATTCTTACTATACTTGTGTTTATTAGTGTTTATTTCAATGTTTTATAGTATTTATTCTAATGTTTTATAGCGAACCAAACATATTAGAGGCTAGTGGGTGGAGTGGCATACCATGAGAGCAGTAACTTGTTTGAGACATATCAATACTGAACAAACATGCAAATTACATTGTCTATTTTTTTATTATTATCTGCCACTGCTCTAATAGGCACAGATCAGCTCAGTTCACAGTTCTGACCATAATGCATAATTCTGTCCTGATTTATTATTTTTTTCAAATCTGCCTTACTCCCTTAAAAATCTGAGAAATAAAGGGAAATACATGCTCAAAGCGTACAGCTTTTGAATGTAGAGATTCATGCCTAGAGAACAGCAGGTTTTCCCTGACTCTGTTTTATAACTCAAAACTCAAATGAATGCAGGTTGCTGGTGAGTAAAGAAAACTTCCACAGTGCAGAATCACTAGAATCACTGAGACTAGACTCATTATGCCATACTGTATATTATAATATCTTGATGTAGAGAGTGAGATGTATTGGTATTAGAAAGAAGGATTGTGTAAATACAGTAAGACAGACTCCATGGCTTACGCAGGGGCTTTGGGGGGGGGGGGTGTAGAAAGCCTTCTGTGAAGAATAAAGAGAATATTGTAAATATATTCCAGTTTGTGTTGGCGCTAAATGACAGACAGTGGCTCCCCTCCTGCTGCTCTGTGCCTGTTAGGGACTCACTGGTCCATGCCTGGTTTTATTATGCCAATGTGTGTGAGATTGTCTCCCACCACACTTCATTAGCGTCCTTCTGATACTTAAGCTCAAACACACAGGCTCAACATCAGCACTAGAACAAAACAACTCCAGCAGGGGCGAGTGCCGATGGCCTCCGGAAGCCTCAGATCACTCGGCCCATGCCAGGATCACTCACTTCCTTGCGCTTTTTTCTTTCTCCTTTGGTTGGAGAGATGCATAAATTTGTAATAAGGATGTTTTAAAGCTTTGGAAAATGTAAACTGATTCATGGTAACCAACATAACTGTAATAACGCACAAGAGTGTATCACAAAAGTGAGACAACAATAATGATGTTTACACTGTTAATTTAAAAAACATATTTTCGGTTAAGAGTAACTGCAACTATGGGATATTTCATTTTCAATTATTCTATCAAATGTTATTTCAAATATTCAACTGTTCACAAGAATAACAAACGCTCAAGACCAGTTTCAGTGTAATAACTGATTTTTTTTATTGTTGTGTTTTGATGATGATGATGATGATGATTATTGTTATTATTGTTGTTGTTGTTGATATACAATACAATACAAATATACAAATATTGTTTATACACTATATTGCCAAAAGTATTCACTCACCCATCCAAATCATTGAATTCAAGTGTTCTAATCACTTCCATGGCCACAGGAGTACAAAACCAGGCATCTAGGCCTGCAGACTGCTTCTACAAACATTTGTAAAGAATGGGTCGCTCTCAGGAGCTCAGTGAACTCCAGCGTGGTACAGTGATAGGATGCCACGTCTGTAATTTCCTCACTACTAAATATTCCACAGTCAACTGTCAGTGGTATTATAACAAAGTGGAAGTGATTGGGAATGACAGCAACTTAAACATGAAGGGGTCAGCAGTTGCTGAGGCTCATAGAGGTCGCCGACTTCCTGCAGTCAATCGCTACAGACCTCCAAACATCATGTGGCCTTCAGATTAGCTCAAGAACAGCATAGAGAGCTTCATGGAATGGGTTTCCATGGCTGAGCAGCTGCATCCAAGCCTTACATTACCAAGCACAATGCAAAGCGTCGAATGCAGTGGTGTAAAGCACTGCCATTAGACTCTAGAGCAGTGGAGACGTGTTCTCTGGAGTGATGAATCACACTTCTCCGTCTGGCAATCCGATGGATGAGTCTGGGTTTGGTGGTTGCCAGGAGAACGGTACTTGTCTGACTGCATTGTGCCAAGTGTAAAGTTTGGTGGAGGGGGGATTATGGTGTGGGGGTTGTTTTTCAGGAGTTGGGCTCGGCCACTTGGTTCCAGTGAAAGGAACTCTTAATGCTTCAGCAGATCAAGAGATTTTGGACAGTTTCATGCTCTCAACTTTGTGGGTACAGTTTTGTGACAGCCCCTTCCTGTTCCAACATGACTGCACACCAGTGCACAAAGCAAGGTCCATAAAGACATGGATGAGTGAGTTTGGTGTGGAGGAACTTGACTGCAGCTGGAGTTGAGACAAATATCGTCACCTCAAATATAGATAGTTAGGAATGGTGTTTCAGAAGCTGTGCCATAAAGCATTTATCAATCCTCAATCTGGCAACTGCATGCTACAGATAACAAACTAACTTTTAAATAAGATTGATAAATAACATGCAGGGGTCATAAAAATGGTAAGTGTGTCATTTATTCAAATGCATATTTGAATTTTCAGTTATGTACTTTCATTTGTTGCAGCTCCAAAAGTGACATATAATGTGTTGTCCCTAACTAGGCATATAGAAGTTTCTATTTCGGCAATACGCCTGTTTTTGGAGTGCAATGCATGCACCATATGGCTTAAGTGCTTGGAGTCCACCTAAACGTCACACATGCACTTGTTGGTCATTCTATTCCAAAACTGTTGGAATTAACATAAACCTCGGCATTATTCTTCAAAACAACCCAATCTACTGCCAGTGTTTGTATATGGAGATTACATGGCTATGTATTTGATTTCATACACCTGCTAATAATGGGTGTGGCTGAAACATCTGAGTTCAATAACTAAGAACAAGGTCCACATAATTGTGGCCATATAGTGTACTTCTACAACAAAACTGAAAAATAACTTTCATCGTCTGATTGTGTGACTGAAACTGTTCCCAAAGAAACTCTGCATTCACATTGTAATGATGCTTAATGGTACGTCAGCATCTGGCTGTTTGCTTGAAAAGAAAGAGAGTGGCAGAAATTCTCTAAAAAACAGTGGTGTGGTGGCGATGGACAAAGGTCAGGGCCCGGTCCACAGGGAAGAGAAATAAATCCAAGTGTTTCAAGGTTAATGGCAGTGTGCAACAAAATGGATTCCGTGTCAAAGGCAGGCTGACAGGTGATTTGACTCGGACAAACCTGTGTAATCAATCTCCAGCCAGCCACTTTCACACTATCTTCTCCTGCTTGTGCCACATGCAGGGGGCGCCAAAAACATCATAGTGCTGAAGCATCCTCAGAGTGAGTGTGCTAACAGCAACGCTAAACAAGGCATGAACTGATTCTTGGCTGTTCGTTCTCATAACTTTGTGTAAAGAACTGGATGAAGCTGGCTCCCTTAGCAGTTAAACAGTCTAGCTGATTTCTGTTGACAGGAGGAGCCCCTGTTGGTGCTCAGGTCTGGTAGTAGACAGTTAGCCTATGCGGCATGTATGCATCTGATTTCTAAGATTAGAGAATTATACAAACCAAGTGAGAAAGCTTCCCATCATGCATTTAACATCTCTGCATCCCATTTATTTCTATTATTTCTGGAACCAGGCCTGGGGTCAGTTAAATGGACATCACATTTCTCTGTTTCATCTGTTTTCTCTCTCCCACTGAAATGATTTAGATCTGGGCTCCTAAGAGCTTCATGAGATGGTAGAGACAATATCACATTGCACTCAGTGAATCTGAACAGCGTGATGCTGTTGAGAAAGCAGGCCCAAGCGCTTTTAATGGAAGGAAAAAATAAATGACCCACTCATCCACTTGTGTCGTCTGCACAAAACCAAATCATATCATTATCTCTGTCCTCAGGTCCGGTTGGTCAATCTCTGCACAATCTACTAAAGAGTTCATTGGTAGCCCACATTTATTTAAGCTCCATCGATTAACCCCTTGAACTCTTAGAGTCTGTATGTGGTGTCGTTTCTCACTCTCACAACAACGTACATATTAGTTTCATAGTAGCTACGGAGTAATATGTCCAAGGATCGATAACTAGATTAAGATTAAGCCTACAAAGAACCATTTCCATAATTAAAGGCTTCTTTGCATCATGAAAGGGTTCTTTAGATTAATGGTTATGGTATGGTTCCATATAGAATCTTTTTGAAAATGGTTCTACATAGCACCCAAAATGGTTCTGCTATTACAAGCTTGACATTTGTCCCAATGTCCAAATAGAAGCAGATGCGATATATAAGCCTTTTCAAAAAGGTTCTATATAAAACCTTCTACAGCACATTCTCTATCAATCTGAAGACCCCTTTCATGATGCAAAGAACCCTTTAATCATCCGAAGGGCTCTTTAAGTGTTCATGGCTCTATATAGAGCCATTTTTTTAACTAAATAACACTTGAAGAACCATCATTTTAAGAGTGTACAATTTGAGGAGTTACTTTTGTCCTGGGTAGATTTTCCAAAAAATTCAAAGATTGCACTTTTAAAGATTAAACTAGACTAGACTAGACCAGAATAGACTAGAATAGAATAGAAGCTTACATTTTTAGCTAGTAACTATTTTATTGTACGTAATTCACTGTAAGTTTTATGTGTATTGAAAGGTAAAGTTTGTCCCAAGTTTGGCATAAATGACCAAGTCAATGTGTCAAAAGGAACCATTCATCAATGATGTTGTTGGTAATGATATGAAGAAACTAACAAAATTTCACTGTAGCCATAAAATGGATTTTCCCAATGGCCACTAGGGGGCTTGCAGAAACAGTTTAAAGAACCTCTGCATAATTTGAAGATTCTATATGAACTGAAGGATTTTCCTAGACCTGTGCTGAGCAAGTGTCATTCTGGAACCTTTATTTTTTAGAGTGTGGCCTGCAGCTGTTTATATGCAGGTCTACGATATGGCAGGGCAGAGGGGATGAAGGGGTGGGAAGGCTGTGATGTACTGGGTGCAGATGAGCACGCTGAAGTCTTCTCTCTGCTCTGGTTGTGCTCTGTGGTGTCGCCAAGGGAAGCTGGCACTGCATGCTTTCCTCCTTCTCCGTTCCGTCTGAAGCCCCAGACAGCAGCTCCCCAGAGCCTTCAGCCGCTTGTTTAAACCTGACACAAATTCCCTGTCACAATGCCCAGGGCGGCTGCGCTTGTAGGCACAAAAGCAAATATTTCCTTTTCTGATCGCAGCCAATCCCCTTAAACACCCCCACCAATACCTGACCCCCCACCACCGCCACCACCACCCCCATTCCCCCTTTTCCTTTCCTTTTCCTTTTCCTTTTCCCCAGCAGCTCCGGCACTGCGAGCCAGCCATTTGTCACAAAGTAATTATAGAATTATCGATTGGCAAGCAATTAACACCCCCCCCCCACCCTCTTTT
Source organism: Pygocentrus nattereri (assembly GCF_015220715.1). Classification (NCBI taxonomy): domain Eukaryota; kingdom Metazoa; phylum Chordata; class Actinopteri; order Characiformes; family Serrasalmidae; genus Pygocentrus; species Pygocentrus nattereri. Next base: position 11,081,422 of record NC_051226.1, read on the forward strand.
ACTCCCCCTCCCCATCTTTTAATTTGCAGTCGGAGCGGCGAGAGGGAGAAAAAAAAAGCTTTTGGAGTAACACATTTAATCCCCTTGGCATTTCTCTACAGTCTTCAGATTAATGGAGGGACAGGGACAAAAGGCCTTTTTTTCCTCTCGATTCCGTCCTACTGTTTCCCTTCTGCCTTCAAATCTCCCTTAGGCAGCAGCAGCCGGCTCAGGGCCTCCCCGGCCGCTGCTCTTACACCGCTCACACACAGAGAGAACAGAGCGTTTCAGATTAGCATTGGGAAGAGCTATTGGTGCAGGATCTCTGAAGGCTTTGATAAGCTCTGAGCTTGCTGCTATAAAACCGGAGACAGCTATAGCTATTGCTTCCTAAGGGCACGTAATTCCACTGACCATTTGGACAAATCCAAAATGGAATAGTCTAGAAAAACTGCCAATGATTCACCAAGAGAGCACCGCTAATAGCAAAAACTTGAGAAAAGTTTGCTCCAATGTCTCACTGATACAGCATGCATTGTAGAGAAAACTTTTTTCCAGCATTATTACTACACAAAGAGATAGAAATGAGCTCACTGTGGGCATAGGAACTTTTCCCTCTTTCAAATAATACAGTCTTAGACAGATCATCTGTGCATTCAGCAGAGACCTTCGACAGGACTGGAAAGAAAAATCAAAAGCCGAGCTCTAATTCTTAATCTGCATTTGCTGCGGCTTGCAATCTTTATTCTCTTCTGCTGTATGCCACCGCTGCTGCCCAGATGGACATGCAAAGGACCAGCTCAGACCCCAGAAACTCAAGAGCTGGCAAATTTCAAGAGTGGGATCGATTTCATGGAACATCACCTTGGTAACATATGGCCACAGCTGAGAAAGTTGATTTCCCTTCTGTCGTCTTTTATAACTCACGGCCTCTCCATTTTTCAATTGTTTCAGGTTTTCATTTTTTCCCCTCTGCACCGCTATGTCTTTTCACACTTCAGGGCAGAAAGTGTGAGGTTTCATATTTTAGATTATGCATATCAGTCTGACACTGTTTCAAAACACTTTTGGCATATTGTCAATAGCAGAATAAAAGCTCAGCCAAGGCCAGTTTCTTCACTGTCTGAATAATGTCAACACTGAGATTATGTTTATGTTTTAAAATTGAACAATACAATAATAACATGTCAAATTTGTTTTCATTTTTTTTTATTAAAAGATTTTAAACATCATTTAAAAGCATCAGTTGCCCTTTATCTTGTGTCAGCATTTTGATGGAATGGACCCAAATGGTCAAAACCATCTTGAAATAAAATTATACACTGACGTTAAAGACATTTCACTTTTTCTATGAAGTTAGCATTTGAAGATATGAGGTTTGGTTACAACAGGGAAAGTTAACCCTTTCAAAGACTCTTCTTTGTTTAGACACCCAGGTTGTGGAAATAACTTCCTTTGGCTGTCTACACAACAGAATGAAAGCTAACATGTACCTTCTTTGAGTTGCAGTCTTTTGGAACTGCCACTAACACAATGTCACTGGACAGTTCAACACGCTTTGAGGAGAGCACTAACTGCCAATTCTGTCACATCAGATAAAAGGCATCTGGGTAACAAGTAAAGGACACAATGAATAATAGGAGGATCATCCTGCTTCTTGTAGAGGTCTGTGCGGGACCTGCTGAAAATCAGAATCATTTGTCCCGCTCCCACTCACAATGAAATTATTTTTCCCACCCACACAGATCCATCAAGGAGAACTAGCATCCAATATCTGACATAGTCTATTCGCAAATACATTAACGTCTACTGAAATAACACAGCAGTCACAGTCATCAGGCTCATCGTGAAGTAACTTCACCAACCGTCATTTATTCCCAGTAAATAAAAGGCAGGAATTAAACCAGAGAATGGTTATTTTTGGTGTTTTACTGTGGCCATTTAACTGTCATCATTTTAAATAGTTTATATATATATATATATATATAAAATGTACTTATGAGTTAGTGATTGTTCTACTTTATTTAGGCTATTCATTAATTTGCAGGACTTCTTGAACTGCTTGAACCTGCTCCTGCCTGCAGTGGTCTGGTTTCCCGCCCACTCCCATGCGCAACAGTGAAAATGAATCCAGCTGGTCAAGAGAGAATCCATTGCAGTGCAGGTCTATACATTCTTAGACTCCAATCAACGGATGGCTGTGGCATCACCAGAGATTGAACCCCCCCCCGAATAACACAAATGACACATAACACTTCTTTTATCTAACAGACAACAACATGAATACCAACAAGTTCCTTTTCCGAAGGGGGCGCATCTCCCATGAGCCCCCTCGCATGGGTTTTCACATGGCCACGCCTTCCAAGCTTCTTAGGGGCAACTCAGCAAGTAAAAACAAAAAAAATCCACGTTAAGCAATTAGAGAAAGAGAAGATTTTAAGTATCTAGCGTTCGCATTATCAGTTTACTACTTTCGGCTTCCACTTGTACTAGTACTGTTCTCTGCTAATGCAACTAGTACAGCGTGAGAATTTTTTATCTACTCCACAGATGTGATCTCATCAGAGCTAAAATATGAGCAAAATAGTTTAGTTAGCTTCTAATATCTCTTATTCGTATGCAATGTCCAAGTATGTACAGAACAGACAACAGATTGTTCAGCTACGTCCAAGCAGATGAGGTATTCAGTTTCCATAGGAGTACCAGTACTGAGGAGAAAATCTCTCTCCACGATTTCCAACAATTCAGTAGTTTTCAGAGCAGAAACTAATGCCACCTGTTTCCCTAATGCTCCTCTGAAATATTAATATGTATTGCTAATGCAAGTCCAAGTTTATTTCTGCAGCGTTTATGCCTTTTAAATGCCCAGATGGGTGTCTGCTGAGAAGTTCTGTGACAAACTGAGGCAAAGTCTTTCCGATGTTCTAACTCTCCAGGCGTTTAGAATACAAACGCTTTCAGTCACAGAGCTGCAGCTGGTCCCTCGCTTCGAAAATTCTCTGAATGAAACAGCTCAAAGCAACTGAGGTGGTGCATTTCATCCATTTGGATTTAAAGAACAATCCAGACTAACCTCCACCTGATTTCTATTGTCAATCGATGAAGCTCCCAGCCTTTTATGCTCATACATACAGCAATATTGCCTTATGAAATACACTGGAATATTGACCTGTTTATCCTGTGCTGTGCAATTCTCATTTTCTTGAAGAAGAACTCAGCGTGAGACGCCATCACGCTGCTACACTCCTGACCCCTGTGATGTCATGGAGTTAGAAAACAGATTATCATTCATTGCAGTTCAAAGCTAATGGATCAGAAAGTTTTTCTTTGGGCTTCTAATGTCTCCAAATAATAACACGAAAGAAGTCTGCATGAACTCAGAGATGACCCCAACCAACCCAAAAGCAGTCTACTAAATAGTGTAAGCTCTATACAGCTTTCAGATACTTCTAACTTATAATCATAGCCTCCGTGTAATCATATAAGCCTGTCTATCAGGTCTTTTTCACTCTGGCATTGTTGCAGGGATGACAATACTTAAGCTCAGTTTGGATTTCTGGAGTTAGATTATCCACTTTTACTGTACATTTCTAATAGAATTATGCTTAAATTAATGGAGCAAAGAGCCAGAGCATGCATAAATAAAATAGGAAGGGAATTGACCTGTCCATGCTCTGGCCACAAATGCATTCTTTTGTGTTGTGGTTCATTCCCACAGCCAGTGGCTATATCAAAGTAGTAACTGACCCATAACTACAAACAAAGGGGGGTCCAGGACCCCATAATTAACCTCTTGGAGCCACTGAATGTCTCAAAATCAAAATTCTGAGGGGTCCATGAAAATAAACCTTTTGTAAAAAAAAGCATTATGTTGCCTATTAGAGAAAAATAGATGCTCATATAGAAATTCAGAGAAGGTCATTGTTTAGCTGCTTCACACAATTGGTAAGTAACTACAAATACAACACTGCTCTGCCTCAGGGTGGTGCTCTAGTAAGGTTCACCCAGTTGGTCTTTCATAGCCTAGCAACTATAACTATGCATGAGATACCGGAGAAAAAATGTACAATATGCTGTAGCATATTTATAAATCTCAAACCAGCCCTGTTTCCCAAGAGTTTGCAATTCATCTCTGAAACCGAAGACTAAAGAGATGTTTAACATCTAATATGATGTGCAGAAGAGCATTTTTTCCAGAAGAAGAACTGTTTGTTAAAACAATCAGTGCTACTGCAAGTGAGTTATTGGTCTGCGAATTCTGGAGAAGCCGGCCAACATGGGATGAAATTAACTTAAGATGAACTACAGTCTTACGCAAAGGTTTACACACACACACAAAATAAAACAGGCAATTTACGTGTTTTGTTGGTTTTGATGAATTGATGAGTTTAACATATTAGAAAAAAATTAAAACATAAATATAAAATGTGCCATAACTTTTTTTTTTGTTTGTTTTGTGTGTTATTTATCAGCAAATAAATAGAAAAATAAATCAACAAAATATATGAACAAGGCACCCAACCTTTTACATACAACTCATGTGTGCAAAAGAAATACTATTTTAAATCGATAAAACGTTCTGAAATGACATATTTTGACAAAACACAACTTATTAGGTTCAGTTGGAAGTTCGCCAATGTTCTATAAAGGTTGTTAAACCTCATAACAGTTGCTATGACAGAGAGCATTTTTGGGCAGAGTATTAATAGGTCAATTTCTGCGTTGTTTAAGTAGCTTGTTATTTCATTGTTATGGTTTATTTTAGTTAAACAGCAAAAAAAAAGATAAATAAATAAATAAACACACAACAACTGTCCATTAAAAAGTTTGGGTGTTCAGCTGGACGCTGATTTGGGCCAAGCTGTGCCAGCTGGCCTGGCTGCTAATGATGTGCGGTGAGGATGAGGACTTCATTGCTCAGGTATGGGGGTGCTGGAGGTGACTGGGAGTGAGCTGGGGAATGGGCAGGAGGCTGAGAGGCCACAGCACTGGTCAGCTTTCAGCAGGGTCAGGTCCTGGCCATGTCCACGGACGCATCTCATCACGTCCTGTCCTCTCCTCCTGCTCCTCCTCCCCTTTCTCTTCCTCTGCTTTCCACTCCTCCAAAGGCCTCATTTTCTGCATGATTAGGCCCCCACCTGTCCTGCGCCTGGCCCCTGGCCCTCGCACAGTCTGCAACACACTGTCAATTAGCGCGAGCACATTTCTAGCTGAGTCACATCGCAATGTGGGGGGGTGGGGGTATGAAATTATATCATAACCACAATATTTTACAATCAAGTTGGACAAAGCTAGCAATTGCATGCCTGTTAAAACATATACTTGGGCAGGATCCACTCATTCAGGACCACTTCAATGTTTATCTTACATAAACTTTCACCTGTATTGTTTAGATTTGGCATGGAAATATTGAAATTTGCATAAATTCAAACTAAATTTGACTTGTGCTGACATGATGTAAAGCTTCCTGGGACTCACTTGGAACTTATTTGTAACTTGATTTGTGGCACAGTGGGTGGTGTTACCTCACAGCAACAAGGATCTGGGTTCTGTTCCCTGGCCGGGTGACTAGGGTCCTTTAGTTTTCTCCAGGTGCTCTGGTTTCCTTCTAAAGACATGCAGTTTTGAATGAATGAGTTTCATGGAACAACCAACCAAATATGTACCAAGGACATCATATTGTCTTGCTTTTAATGTGTTGACTGGTTTCATATACAGGATAGTGTCTTGGAAAAATATTGCTTTTTTGCTGTGACCAGTCGGCTTAACTAGTTAGTTAGTTCACAAGCAAACATTAATGTGATAGTTGTCTGAATGCTTGTGCCAACATTTGTTTTGTGTGTTTGCTGCTTTGTTGATTTTGTTGCAGCGATACAAGAACAACTTAGTCAGACAGCAGCGCAGTCTTCTTCCTATAAATTCCAAAGCTACATTACAATGACAAACTGTACACACATCACCAAAAACACAAGACTTTACACATCCCAAACCAAAACCCAGCCCTTCACTTTAAAACATGCATCAGCTCAAGACAGGTACACTGAAGACAACATAACTGAGTAAAAATCAGGCAGCTGAGATGTAACTTACGCTACAAAGTGGAGGAAAAAACAACTTAAAACATAGAACATCAAGACTCCTAAGCTAAAGCGTGCTGTCATGGTGAACATGAGAAATGCTTTTTGGATCAGTTACATCTCACATTTGATGGCTTGAGGGGCGTAAGTAAATGTTTGCTTTGACATGGCCTATTCAAAACTATTTTGAAAAAGAGCATTTCAAGTAATCTAACACCAGTAACAAGTTCTTTTTATACTTTTCACTTGTGTTTAGCTTCGGAAAAGAAACAAACTCAACCGAGTACAGAGTCCTGCTTTCACAGGTGTCTTAGTTACATATTTTGACTATATCTTCAAATTCAGAAGATATCCATGACCTGAGAGACCGACTGAGATAATGGCAGCTAGCAATTAGAATAATATAATATAAATAGAATATTTTTGCTTAATTTACCATGAATTTTTGTATATGTTTTAAGCAACTTCATCTCATATCTTTCCAACAGACACATCTGTCAGAAATTTGTCTATATAGAGACTCAAAATCCAGATTTTATATAACCTGTCTGTCTGTCTGTCTGTCTGTCTGTCTGTCTGTCTATCTATCTATCTATCTATCTATCTATCTATCTATCTATCTATCTATCTATCTATCAAGCCTCACTCACAAGTACTTAGTGTCACAGTGGGCTGCATTTGCGGATAGAAGTTGCTGAAAATAGAAAGACCACAAATAACTTGCCAAAGCAAGTAGGACTCACACTTATTATACCAAAAGAACCACTGTGTTCATATAAAAGTAATTAAACCAACTGCTGCTTTAAGTAAACACTGCAATATTGAAAGCAAATGGGAGAGAGGGAAGCAAAGAGTTCACATAAGGAAATATGTCTTGTGAATTGATGACTGTCAACATGTTAATACTGCAGGCTTGCTAGTGCCCAGCAGTGCTTCTACTGCGGTACCAAAACTTGAGTCACGAGTAGTATCAGCAGTTCTTTTTGTGCTTTAATAGGCATCTTTCAGTTCTTAATTTAAGCATTCTTCAGTCATATTCTTAGAAAAATTCCATTTTGTACCTCTGGTTTAAATTTTTAGCACATGTAAAGTGAGCAACGTTCAGAAAATCACAAAACACGGATGTTTTACCATCCTAGCAGTGATTAATCCAATGCTGAATCAGATCCATATACTGTATAACGACCCACATGCTGCCAAACTATCATTTAAGCTTTGCTTGGCTCGCTCCCAATTTAATATAGAACGATAGGCTTCAAGCCAATCTCCTAATTTTACCTTGTAAAATGAACCAGTGAGCCACATAATCAGCCCGGCACTCATTACTGCCAATGTGACACCTGTTATATTTAGAACAAGTGAGGAGTTAGAGTTGTTTATGTTTGTTCAGTACTGTAGTATTTTGATTAGTGAGTAAACAAACAAACAAACAGCATATTCCGGAGACAGATGACCTTAATTATAGCACTGCTGCTCTTTGTAAAAATGAACCGAATAGTCATTAAAGCTGCTAATGGAGGTAAGGGACAGTACAAAGTAATAGGGTTGACTCCTAGTAGGGCTGAATGATTTGGAGTGTTGCAATTTTTCTGACCAGTACTGTGATTGCGATTTAAATTGTGTGTTTTCTACTAATTGAGGCCCACCTCTTTGTATTTTTTGGCCAAGAACAGTGTAACCACCTTTACTGGTTTAAGGCTTGAAAACTGAATGTACGTAGTGTGCTGGACAGCATTAGGGTGTTTGCTTGATTCTGATTGGTCTAACTCATTAGCAGGCAGTTCGCAATCTCTGTATTACACTTAAAACTTCTAGTCTATATTTAAATTTTTTCTTTTGCAGTTTGAAAACTGAGCTATTCTAAATAGCGATTTTGCTATAAAACCGATCTATCTTCCATCTAATGCCTAGTCCAAAAAGTTGACACTATACATTTTAAGGTTGGCAGGTCACTTCTGAATCACAATGGAACAATTTTAAAGAAAAAGGACATTTTAGATATATATATATATATATATATATATATATATATATATATATATATATATATATATATATATATACATACATCAGGACGCTGTGCAAAATGTAAATGAAAACAAAATGCAGTGATATGCACATAATTTAACAGTATTTGCTGGCCATGATCCTTAGGCAGCTCTTCATTAAAAACAGATATAATTCTGTAGTGGAAATCACTGCATTCACGGCTCAGAAACACTGCTGAAAACCACTGTCTGTAAAAACAATTTATCGCTGCATCCAAAACTGCAAATTAAAACTCTAAAACACAAAGAAGAAATTATATGTAAACCATATCCAGAATTACTGCCACCTTCTCTGGGCCGGAGCTCATTTAAAATGAATTGAGGTGAAGTGAAAAAGCGTCCCGTGGTCCGACAAATCAATATTTGAAATTCTTTTTGGAAATCGTGGACACTGTCCTCTGGGCTAAAGACCACTCTGTTTGTTTTCAGTGCACAGTTCAAAAACCAGTATTAGTTGTATGGGGGGCAGATGGTGTAGGGGGGCATTTGCACCTATGGCATGGGTGACTTGCACATCTGTAAAGGCACCATTAATGTTGCACTATATTTACACGTTTCCACAACATATGCTGCCATCCAGACGACGTCTTTTTCAGAGAAGGCCTTGATTATTTCAGCAAGACGATGCCAAAGCACACTCTGCATATAGGGCTCCATGTGCGCAGCAGCATGGCTCCACATAAAAGGGTCCGGGAGCTAAACTGGCCTGCCTGCACTCCAGATCTGTCATACACTGATAACATTTGGTGCATCATGAAATGAAAAATACAACAAAGCAGACTCTGAACTCTGTTGAACAGCTGAAATCCTATGTTAAGCAAGAATAGGACCACATTTCACTTTCAAAACTACAGCAGTTGGTCTTAGTTCCCAAATGCGTACAGAGCGTCGTTAAAAGAAGCGGCGGCGAAACACAGTGGTAAACATGCCCCCGTCCCTACTTTTTTGGAACGTGCTGTTGGCATCAAATTCAAAACGGGCAAATATTTTACAAAAAAACAATAACATTTCTCAGTTTCAATATTTCATATGTTGTCTTTGGTGTATTTCCGTGTAAAGATAGGGTTTACATGATTTGCATTATTTACATTCTGAACAGCAAATTTTGGAAATGGGGTTGAATACACGCACACACACACACCCACCCCCCCCCACACACACACACACACACACACACACACACACACAAGTAAGGACTGTTCAACGTTGTTTATTTTCAATGAGGTCACAACAGCAGCGTTTGGGACTAAACCTCTGCTGACGTCATCACACGCGCAAACGTCGGTTGTGTTTCGCGCCCATTAGCGGTCATGTTTACTGACAGTGAAAGGAGGACGCTGAAAGAAGCGATAATGTCCGTGTATGTTTACCGGAGTGGACAGGCCGTTGCTGCTGAGCTGTTTCCTCAGCTGTGCTTATTTCAGAAGGAGGAAACTGGCCTTCCCAGCCGTCTCTATCACAGAGCACAGAGATGACTATTAAAACGTGAGTAGAAGACGGTTTCGACGGTTTTTACCCACAGCTGACTGTGTCACCACATATATCGCCAACAAGTCACTGTTTAATGCAGAATAATGTCTGCTGCAGAGAAACTGCGGCCTGGCAGCCATGAATGTACCGAATTTCCTTCAGGTCCCACACGGAGAGGAGAGGCCAACAGAAACGTTAGTTTGGAAACCATGCTGTGTTTTCATTCAGCCTGGCATTATCCGCACTGCTGTTTAACGTAGCCCGTTCCAGGGCCCTGTTCAATTGAGTTGCCCTGTCGTTGCTCTTTGGCCGCTTCTCTGTGAAACGGTACCTCTTTCTACCAAATGAGGGCGATGTGGCCCACGAAATGTGCGAGACTGTGCACATCCTCACTTGTTCAAGGAGCTGTAAGCTTCTTTTGTGTGGTCTCCTGCTTGTGCTTTACACCAGGGGTTCTCAACCCTTTCCACCTTAAGGTCCACCTATTCATCAGCATGAAAGCCCAGAGGAAAAAAAAAATTTATTTTTAATTTGTGCGACTAAACACTCTCTCCAGAGCTCTGCTGGTAGCATCCCCCTATACATAACAAATAATACGTGGCCACAACTTAGTAAGGCTTGGGATCAAGATCCTAAAGCATAGCCACGACTTAGTAAGGTGTAAGAAGGAGGTAATTAAGCCCAGACTGCAGCTTAATGAGGCAGAATCTCATACCCATGATCTAATGATCTCATTCCCACACCTTACAAAGTCATAGCCACGCATTAGGATCTTAAGTTAAGCGATATTAATCCCACAAATGGGGAAATTTCACCTCCGCATTTAACCCATCCTTGAAGTGAAACACCACATACGCACTAGTGAATAGACACACACACACACTAGGGGCCAGTGAGCACACTTACCCGGAGCAGCGGGCAGCCCAATTGGGGGTTAGGTGTCTTGCTCAAGGACACCTCAGTCATGTGCTGTCGGCCCTGGGGATCGAACCGGCAACCTTCCGGTCACAGGGCCTGTTCCCTGACCTCCAGTCCACGACTGCCCCCTAGTGCCATGTGTTAATCCAGCGTGGCCTTGCGTTATTTTATTTATTTATTTATTTATTTAATTATTTATTTATTTATTTATTTATTTATTCATTCATTCATTCATTCATTCATTCATTCATTCATTTACATGGGATTCCACCAGCAGGGCTCTGTAGATGACAGCTTATAACAGCTAATAACAGATTAGGTGAACTTAAGCCTGTTTAAATGAAAGCTTTCACTTATAAGTGGATGATTGATGCTTTGCAGCAGTGTCTTTTGTTTCCATAAACAAGGGGTCAAAGTACTTGGAAGCTGTTTTGTACACCATGTTTGCCGTTTGCGAACATTTTACATTTTTATGTTTTATTCTTATTATTAAGTCATGTTTTTCACTCATTTTATGACAAAGTACCCTCACTTGTCCACTTGGGTCCACTCGCTCCTCTTAAGTATTGGCCTGAGGACCACAAGAGGATGCTTCGTGGCCCACTTGTAGTCCGCAGCCCAGTGGTTGAGAAATCCTACTTTATACTTTAATTGTCTGATCGTCTGTGGTGGAGAATGTAAATGTTGATTAGTGTTTTATTGCCCTGTGAGTGAAAAACAGACCCAGCGTGAAATGAATGTAGGCCTACTTATAAACATATAGTCCCAGTGTTTAAGTGATAAAGGCTAAACAAAAACAGTGAAGACAAGCAGCAGTGACTGAGCAAGTAGATTCATTAGTGGCAGTTGTCGCATTATACTTATATACTTAATTTACCAGCAACAACTAGCACCCTCCGTCACTTCTTCGGGGAATGGAAAGCTCATAACAGCAGCAGATTATTCCCACGTTAACTTATTCCTGAAGCCTGTCTCCACCTGATAATACAAGAACCAATAGAACAGACTTAAGCACGATAACACACATGGTGCATTTATTCATCTCCTTCTAATTAAATGTTAAATGTTATTAAATATGTTCCATTATTGGTGGACGATTTTATTATGACTGAGTTGGATGCCTGTGCCATGGATTATTATTATTATTGTTCCACAAAGGGCACAAAGGGAAAAAGAAGGAATTTTAATTCATGGCTCTAAAACATTTAACATTAAGTATTTAACTTGTTGAGAAAGTGCAAAACTTTCTAATGAACTTCAACATCAAATGAGACCAGCCTGCCGCTCCAATTAGCAATTATCCCACTCGAATGGATGGGCTTAATTTTCTCACCTCTTAAGAAATATTTTACAAAAGTAATTGGTCTACCTTTATCTACGAAATTGTAAATATGTTGTTTCAGGATACACCTGGGGTCTTATTCAACGCTTCACAATTGCCGACATATTTCTACTTGACGCCGCTGTAACCCGTGTGGCTTGTGTGTGGATTGCTAATGGACTAAAAATTATGCACAGTGTCTCTAGTGGTGCAGTTGCTGCTTTGGTAAAATCACTATTTTAACTTAAAGGGCAGAATGACTGTGGTAGTGCTGTATTCTGTTGTGAGCCAATTATAGAGGAGACGTTTGACGTGCACTAGACTGCATTCTACCTTTCTCTGCAATCAATAGCACGCATGTATGTCCTGTGAGATAAACCTTCCTGTAGTCAATAGATCTGTAGGTATGCCATGTCCAGGCAGAGCGCTGTATCTGTGAGATGAGCCTGCCTGTGTTGAGGCAGAGAGAAGCCCTAGAGATCTGGAAGGGCTGGTGATATGGCAAAGATCATCACATCACAGTTAGAGATGCTAATGATTAACCGTTAACCATCAAACACATGAATATTCGAATGCTTTTGGATAACAGGTTACTGCAATTTTTGATAATTGATGTTTTTAAAGCCATTTTTTTGCTCAAATTGAGGCCCCCTTTTTAAAATTGTTAACTCTTTTCAGAAGCCCTACTTAGGGATGCACGACAGCTTTCTGGAGTTGATTCCGACTCTCCACTCTTAATGCTGGGGTTGGTGGAGTTGACTGTTCTACTACACTGTATTTAAAGTGATGGCATCAGAGCTGTTGATAGAGTGCCCTTCACAAATATTGTCACCCCTGGTCAACATGAGCAAAACAGGCTATGAAAACATGATCACTTATTGATTATTTTTTAGATTTTTCGTTCAAAATATGAACAAAAATCTAACATTTATTCGAAGCACAGTGATTGAAAAAAATCCTAAATATTATCAGGAAATAAATACAGGGTGTCCCAAAAAATGTACATAATTCGAGATGTGAATGTCTGAATGTCGTCGGCAAACGAAATTAAATGGGCATCATGTTTAACAATACAAGATTTAATTCTCAAAATTTGAGCAAGAAAATTCAGAGGGATGTAGATTTTATATCTGATTTCACAAAGCTTCACAAATGTTCAATATGCCCACCGCCTGTGACGTGACACACGTCAAGTCGGTAATCCAGCTCCTGCCAAACATGCTGGGTTTTTGTTCATGTCCAAATCTGCTGTCCAGTTGGTGCATTTTTATTGAATTTTCTCAAAAATGCACGCTGTACACTCTTGTTTGACTGTGTTTGAGCATATTCTAACACACAAAATGCCTTTTCATTTCTAGTGAACATCATTCTTCAACCTGGGGAAAAAAACATAAAAAATTAAACTTGGTTAGTTTTTACACATTTTGTTAAAATTTGAGATCATTTGAGGGAGAGGGAGTGTTATTAGACTACGAAATTCGCAAATCTGTGTGTGCCATAGTTGTTGGGACTCTTATTTAATACTTGGTACAGCTTTCCTTTGTGAAGAGAACAGTTCTGAGTTTTCTCCTATAATGCCTAATGAAATTGGACATTGACAAAGGATCTGAGACCATTCGTCCATACAAAGGTCCTCACTGTGGACTCCTCTTCAGCTCATCTCACAGGTTTTCTGTGGGGCTTAGGTTACGGAACTAGGAAGGCTGTGGCGAAACCTTAATTCTGTGGTCAGTGAACCAATTGTGTGGCATGGTTTGGATCATCATCCTGCTGGAAGATCCAAACTGTGGCCCAATTTAAGCTTCCAGGCTGAGACCCTATGGTTATTATAGGTGGTGTTTGTGTTTGTAGCCCAAGACCAGCTAATGTCTGCAATTCCCCTTATGTGACCTTTGGTGGTTCTCCTTGCTTGTTGATTTGATAGTGAAAATTGGCATTTCCAACAGTTTTTAGCTGATTTCTTGCAGCTCAACAACCTTTTATCGCACATCAGTGCTGTTTTCTCTGTTCTTTCTCATAACGATGGACGACTGAGAACGTTTGGCCTGTGTTTGTTCACTAGTGAAACCGGAAGTCATGGTTGACCACTTAATCAGTTTCATTCTTAAGTATTTCTAGGGGTGCTAGCATTTGTGACATGCATACATTTAAGAAAATGATTCATTTCATGACCAGATTTAGTTTTTTTCAATCATTATACATTTAATAATGGTTAGATTTGAAAAGAAAGATCAAAAGGATGAGAAATTAAGCGATTTTTTTACAGCCCATTTTGCTCTTGATTACCAGAGGTGCCACTATTTGGGGAGAACACTGTAGCAAATACGAAACCACTCTAAATGTATTGCCAGTAGGATATTTAGCCACATGAAACATGCTAAGGCAGGTTACAACTGACTCTGTTCCATTAGGCTGCACTTGAAGGTCATTTTGCTTCTTTTGAATGTAACCTTAAGCTGCAGCCTGCAATCTGTTAGATAGCTAAAGGTTAACCTGTGTAGTTAGCCCCTGACAAGACTTTGTTGATTTGTTGATTGTTGTTTGAACTATGCATATGCATTTCAGGCTAGCCTTGCTTAAGCCGTATGTGTTTGTTTGGGCTAATAACTTGGTAAATGTAAGTAAGTATACTATTACTGTACAGTCAATCTGTTACGTTAGGCTGTTTTTTTCATTAAGTTAATAAAGCTTAAAGCCTTGTTTGTGTAAAACACAGTGCTGTGTTTTATGGTTTTATGGGTCGTGTTCAAGGTTTTAGATTTGGCAGTTAGTGTTTAATCACTAATAATAGTGGTTGGTTATTGAGCTAAAGAATTAGACAGATTTGCATCACTATTTACTATACTTGGTATATAATTTTGATATTGGATTTTCTATAGTTTGCAAACATATGGGAATGAGAAAATACACCTGCGAAACTGCATTGGCATATTTATGTAAGGTTATGACTTTGTACAGTGATGATTTTTTTTTTCAAAATTCATCTTTTGCAGAATAAACTAAGGATTAAGAGGAAACCCCAAATAACTGTTAAAATCAAGGAATAAATAAGATAATGGCTGAATGGCCTGACGTCCAGTGAACTGCTTGTTGTTGTGCAGTTTATGCAGGTATTTACTATACACCACATTCTGCCTGTACTTTAAACTCCTTGGAACTACCAGTGGTTCCAAAATGCTTCGTCATATTCTTCATAACTTTCATATTTCATAAGCTATATTCAAAAGGTGGGTGTCATATGAGAGCTGTAACTGTCTTCTTTCCAGTCAAATAGATGGGTAATGCAATTTTAAACCCTTATAATAGAAGAAGCTTGAACACCTCTTGAGTGATCTGCTCTGTAAAAATGATTTTTATTAAACAATACAAAGAGCGTCTAAGATTTTTAGCTTTCAGCCATAAATTGTAAGCATATAGCAATATGGGTAGATCATAAAACATGTTTTCTGTTTGTTTGAGAGGAGCCTGAGATAATTAATAAAAATGGGATGATGTGTTATGCTTTAAAGGGCTCATTGTGGTCATGGTGAGAAGAGCTGGAAGCTGCTTGCCACTCATGACTGGCTAGTGTTTACCTTGATGAACAAGTCTGTTTCCCATCAGACTGATAAAAAAAAGATGTACGGATGTGCACGCGTGGCAGTGTGAGGAGTGAAGTGTTGCTGGCCGAGACCATTATAACCTGGTTGGTTTTGTTTACAGCCTCTTAATAATTAGTCTAAATCTGCCTTTTATAGTGCGTACAGTTGTTTAGTGTTCTGGAAATATTGTCAGTACCTGTGATATACTCACAACATATTGCAGTGGAATTTGTCATGATAACAATAAAATATCAGTTTGTGCATCCCTGTGTGAAACATTTCAAAATGATGGCCAATATCTTGCTAATAACTTTGCAAAAGAAATCTTTTTATGCAGTACGGGTGGAAGAGGAAACTGGTTTATTGCATGTACCCACACATCTTTTTCACTTGCTTCTGTGAAGAAGTGGAGCAGCCAGTGATCATTATATGGGCCTGTAATGTGGTGGTGATACTGAGCGCAGGCTGGTGACGGTTGAGTCAGTGGTAGTAGTATTGGCGGCAGTGGGGGAGACTGCAGTAAAAACTTTTCTGAGCCGTCATCCCCCTTCAATTTGCATGCTTAATGATGCTGAGCGTGAGTTAATAGGCGGTGTAATGACTTCTGACGGGTCGTACTCGGGAGCGGACCATGGGCCAGGCCACCGGAGCAGGGGTGGGGAGGGGTTAACACACACCATACGGTGTCTCTCTCTCTTTCTTTCTCTCCCTCTCTCTCTCTTTCTCTCCCTCTCTCTCTGAGCTTGCCACTGAACCCATGTCTTATTAAACACGTTATCGCTGTCTGTAACCTTTCTCCACAATCCCTGCAATCATCAGCCGGCTTTGTCGCTTTGTATTCAGAGACCTGTCTGACCTATAGAGTGAGAGGTAGAAACCAGATTGCAAATTCTGTCTATATTAATGTCATCTTTTGTTCTAAAAGGATATTTTTGATGGTTTATACCTGGGACTGCCTTTTTTCCATTACGTGAAGTTGTCATTGTGTAGATGACATGATATCTGAAGTGCCGCAGGGTCGTTCCACCAACTTTTCACAATTTAGCAAAGGGTCATTCAGAGTGGGTTGATGCAAGTCAGAGTCAGAATTGCTCACGATGATGATGGGAACCAGAAATTTGTGTTGTGAACATCATACCCTCCACTTTCTGTCCCCACCACTATAAAGAAACCAGATTCAGGACATTTCTCTACAGTTAACCATCCCATATCAAACTGCTCTGGTAGAATTCCTTTGTAATATCTGCAAAATCTGCTCAATAGCAAAAATATAACGTAATGATGCACAAAAATGTATCAGGATATTTAATTTAAAGTCTAATGTTTTTGAACAGCCCTGTGATGGACTGGCGACCTGTCCAGGGTGTATCCTGCCTTCCGCACAAAGACTGCTGGGATAGGCTCCAGCACCCCCCGCGACCCTGACGGAGAAGCGGCTTGGAAAATGGATGGATGGATGGATGGATGTTTTTGAACATAATGCACCAGAGAAAATGCAGCAGTTGTGCCATATTTGAAGTGAAAAATTACAGTAAATCTTTTTCAGAATGAGCAAAAAAATAAATAAAGAACAGGAAGAAAAAGATCTAGCAATAATTAAACAAATAAATGAATAAGGTAATGGCATAATAATTGAACTAAATAATTAATGGTCTGAAATTGCCATTTGAATCAGTGCAATTTTCAGATTGCTGCAGTTTTAATTATCTTACATTGTTCAACATTATCTAGTACAAGTCTGAAAAAATTGTTGTGCTGCTCTTCTTCATGAAAAGAATGTCTGAAGCTTGACTTATATAAAATTATCATGTTTAAATTGCAATCACAATATTGGCGAGAGAAATCATGACTAGATACACTATATTTCCAAAAGTATTCACTTGTCTGCCTTCACATGCATAAGAACTTGAGTCCCACTCTTAATCCATAGGGTTTAATATGATGTCGGCCCACCCTTTGCAGCTATAGCAGCTTCAGCTCTTCTGGGAAGGCTTTCCACAAGGGTTAGGAGTGTGCTTATGTGAATTTTTGACCATTCTTCCAGAAGTGCATTTGTAAGGTCAGACACTGATGTTGGATGAGAAGACCTGGCTCGGAGTCTCCGCTCTAATTCATCCCAGAGGTGTTCTATCGGGTTGAGGTCAGGACTCTGTGCGGGCCAGTCAAGTTCTTCCATACCAAACTCGCTCATCCATGTCGTTATGGACTTTGGAACAGGAAGGCGCCATTCCTTAACTGATTCTCACAAAGTTGGGATCATGAAATTGTCCAAAATCTCTTGGTCTGCTGAAGCATTAAGAGTTCGCTTTGCATTGCGCTCGGTGATGTAAGGCTTGGATGCAGCTGCTCAGCCATGGAAACCCATTCCATGAAGCTCTCTATGCTGTTCTTGAGCTAATCTGAAGGCCACATGAAGTTTGGAGGTCTGTAGCGATTGACTGCAGGAAGTCGGCGGCCTCTCCACGCTATGTCCTATGGAATTCACTGAGCTCCTGAGCGCGACCCATTCATTCACAAATTCAGTGATTTGGATGGACATTGAAAACTTTTGGCAATATAGTATATCTCCCCAAATCACTCAGCCGTACATAATAAGCTGACTTCCAATCAGCTGCTTGTTACTGAGCAGTTTACCCTGTTACTATATGCGGGTCTTTGTTTGTAGTCTCTCTGATGATAGTCATAATAAACTCATCACAATATCACAATACCACAATAACAATAAAATAAATCTGTCATGAGATCGCTGCTCGGTGACGGGCCATATTGAGTGTAACTACACTGGAGCTTAAAAATTGTGCATGTTTTAGTAAAGCACTACAATATAATGGAAACCAGATTAGTCTTCAAGCATAGTTGCTATATCCCATGGCATTCACTTAGATTGTCTGTGGTAATAAATAGGCTGTGTCGGCAGTGTAATAAGATGTAGCAACAGATTGGTGATGGGTGCTCGAAAAGCACCAACAATCTGTTATTCTCCACGTTCCCCGTTTTGGTCATAATTGCATCAATATCATCAAGAGCAGATTGCAGTATGTATACCCTCACTTTGAATGATTTTAAGCTACCACTCAGCGTGTGAGCTCTTCCTCCTCTACCACAGATGTTAATGTATTTCAGACATCATTTGGGTGTTGATATGTTTGCCATGCATGCTGGCCAAAGCCTGCTCCAGACTGGCTGGCGCCGTCCTGCTTGGCCCTGGAGCCAGAACTGCTGGCCGCGTCCTAATGGTCACAGGTGCAGCCGTGCCCACTCACTCTCCTCCAGGTGTTACCTCACAGCCGTGTGTCACTTTGAGCTGTGTCCATCTGCCACTGCGAGCCAAGTAGATCTCTCTCTCTTTCTCTCCTCATTCCCCCCCTCTCCTCCTCCCCATCTTCCTTTCTGATTCAGTCCACCAACAAGAAGCAAAAGGTCATAGTGCACATTTCTTCAGAGATCATATTCAGTGCTAGTTTGCCCAAACTTTCAATGATTTAATTTGATTTTGAAATAAAGATGTTGTTCATTACTGAATATCTGTATATATGTTGTAGATTACTGACTAGAGATGGCAATACTTTTATACTGAAACCTTGAGTGTCAGCTTATCCCCTTACAGAACCTGTTTTTATACTTCATTTAAGATGAGTATCTAAAGGCAGGCTACCATGATAATCAACTCATGCTACTTTGCTATTCTACAGGAAGAAATGCAGACAGTATTGTGCAAAAGTCAAAGACCACTGTTCATTTATTTGATTTCCTTTTAAAGCAGAAATGAAGTACAATTCATTTTTCAGCATGAAACGAAAATCTGAAAACATATTTAACAGATAATTACACAGAAGCCTCAACAGCTAAATATAATGTCAACCTTTTCAGTGTTTAGTGTGTCCTTCCTCTCAGGAGACTTTCAGGTTTTCACAGAAATCTGCAGGGATATTTCTCCACACCACCAAAGTTCTATCTTTGAAGTGGCATTTCCGGCTCCTGGCAACGCAAGCAATCCCATATGCGTTCAGTGGTATTGAGGACTGGACCTCTGGGGAGGACAGTCCATTGTTCTGTGAATACCAGCTGTTTCCTTGCTTTTGTCTTTCTCATTAAGTGCTTCTTGACAGCTACACATCCTTTCAGACTCACACTGTTGTCTTTTTACAGTGGAAGGATGGACAGAATCACTTGTGGATTTTTTCAGATCTGAAGCAGTTTGATTTTTCTCCTCTCTCTCAAAGATGAAAGCATCTAAAGTGCTGTTTGTCAGGTGGTGACAGTTTTGATGGTCTACCAGGTCAGCTGTTGGAAGTCCTATTTTGTCTCCTTAATTTTTTGAACTCCAGATTTGGAAACAGTGATTTTTGTTATGCAGTAATGCCATTAATAAGGTATCACAGTTTCTTAGAAAAAATATAAAAATATACCACTCGGTGTAGATGTTACCATGACGACAAGCATCATGAGTCCAGTGAGAGTGAGATGAGCAGCAGTGAGCAGTGCTTGTGTTTGTAATTACTTTAAAATGAGGTCAGACTCAGGAAAACTTACTTTACATGTACTTATTAAAGAAGGCCGAGAGGAAGACGTCGTGTTCTGAGACACATGAGCTGGACATCTGTCCCACCACCATCTTTTAAAGCTTAAAGCAGAAACTTTGTCTTCTCTGCAGACCAGCTTCTGCTCCCACCACATTGAATGATATAAACTTTCACTATGATGTGACACACATGTGCAGAACGGACTTAAACTGTCCAACTGGGAATGTAATCAGATACAGGTGTTTACATGGCTATTGCTCTTCTATTTGACTGATTATTTACAGGATCTACCTCATTCAATCAGACAGAAATTGTATTCTGTGTGGCCTTAATTGGGCTAGTTTTTATAATTGAGTTGGACGTATTGTATTCCAGTTGATTATTAACAGTTTATTAGGCTACATGTTAACATGGGTAGTGTGCATGTTGACAGTGCATATTTGAAATTTCCTACTGGTTGCTCTTGATGACAGCACACTGACCAAATAACAATACAGAATCTTCTGCCCATATTTACTCATGTTGATTTAGCTTGTCTTTTGTTGACATACTAAAGACAACTGACATTAAGCCATTGGTATTTGCTGCAGAATGTTTGGTCAGAGTGCTCTTGCTTTTGCAGTGCCTGAACTGGCAGATTTTATGTGCATTTATAAAAGAGGTTCTTCTTTGTTTTCTACAAAAAGGTTTTTTGTGGAATATTGGCTTATTGGAAGCATAATCATCATCATAACTGGTAGATTACTCCATTGCTTACCTCACACACCCACACACAGGGTCACGGGTGCTTCATATACTGATATGTATGTATATGTATATGTGTGTGTGTGTGTGTGTGTGTATATGTGTATATATATATATATACCCAGCAGTAATCAACAGACATCTATGGAAAATGGTGGTAATGAAAAGGAAATGTTAAATTACGTCAAGTGTAAAAGCCAGGTTTTCTCACATTTACACATTTTTGTAAAACAGTTTTTATTAGTCTTCTGTGAATGATGGTTATTAATTGATATTTTCTGTGACTCTTGTTGACACTTTAATAGCTATGCCCCAAAGTCCTGCATTAAGTCAGCCCTCTATTTCTAAACCTCTATTGATCCAGTAGTAAACAATGACCTGGCCACAACAGCGAGTGTAAATTTCAGTTTTAAACTGTATTAGTCGGGAGTGTTGTAACACTTTGTTCTTTGCTATTCTGCCTGTTATGAATCTCTCACAGTAGGTTCTTGTTGGGAAGCCTGAGACTGCCAATGTTGTGAAGTAACAGATGTGAGAGTACAGCTTGCACAGCATAACTAGAGAGCTGCTTGAGAGCTCAGGTGAAGGCAAAGTAGTTGTGGGGGACTGATAAAATATCAGAATATTATCCAAATATCATCTTCTTGGAATTCTAAGGTTCTTTTCTGAGATTTTTGTCAAGATTGGGTTATTCACATATTTTTATTCTGTAACAACTTCTTAACATTGTGAGTTGTTAAGTCGTATGCATTTCTGGACTCTTTATCTAGAAAAGGTTCTATCTCCAAAGTCAAACTTAGTTCAATAAGGTTCTATCTGCAAGCCAATCAGCACTTTGGGTGCTCAGAAGAGGACCATTCAGGTTCTGCTTCTTTGTCGTCCTGCCACTCTGCTCAAGAAAAAGTTTATAAAACTTTATGAAACATGAAAAAAGTTCATTCTGTCATCTATCGTTTCTTTTTCTTCTCTCTCTCCCAAAATAAAACAGTTTGGCTCATTAGTCACATTTTTGATATAAAGCGAAACCTCACAGACTGACCGGCTACACTTACTTGCTGGGACAGTTTATTACAGTAGCTGGTTGCTGTTCTAGTGTAACTTAACTTAAACTTAAGGTCCCTCCCTGAAATTGACCTCTGCACTAGAAACTGTTTAGCACTGACCTTTATAGCTATCCATCAAACAGTGCTTTTTTTGAATAAGAAAAGTACTGTGTGTTCTAAAACAGATAGAACCTCAGATAGAATAATTCCAAGCAGAAAGTAAGTTCTTAGGACTAGAAGGAATTTGCATTTGGCCTGTTAAAAAAACAAACTCCTTTTCATATTTGGTAGGATTTTGATATTGCATATTTAGAATAAATGTAGGGTGTCTGTCATTTTCATGTATGAAAGAGATTGGTCCACATGTCAGTTTTACTATTTAGAATGCCAAATTTTTGAAGCTCATCATCTCAAAACTGCTTAGAACACAGGACCTTATCATTTCAAGAGGATGATATGTTGCCGACAATATCAGATAATACAGGTATGGATTAGTTAATGAACCCTGCTGGTGCTAAAAGAATGTCATATTAGCTTGTTTTGATTGGGCTGATTTGGTCTGAAAAAAACAATCATTCCAAAAATGCTCCAAACTGGAGTTTGGACTCAAGATAATGGAACTAATAATGATGCAGACCTGGTATCCCATCAGATAAGCAGCACTTAAAGCCTCCATCTTAGAGAAAAAAGGAGGAAATCAAGCCCACACTCTTGCTTCAGATCTGAAAAATACACATGTTTCTGTTCATCCTTCCACTGTGATAAAGCAGCTCAACACTTTGGGTCTAAAAGGATGTTTAGTGGTCAGGAGACGATTATTGAGAAAAGAAAATAGACAACAAAAAACACTTTTGAACTAGGACACTGAAATGGACATCTGAGATGGGGAGTAAGGTTATTTGGACTGATCTAAATTTGTAGCTGGCTTTGCTTGAATTGTAAGAAGCAGAAAATACAACCAGCTTCTGAGACCGAACTTTGCAGATGTGGAAAAATAGGTAGCACTTTACTTTACAGATTGGTAATAAGAGAGTAATGTTATGGTAGGATCGTGGTAAAGAGTTGTATTTATCCATAAATTAAATACCAATTTCATGGTTGTTATGAAATAATAAAATGGTAATTGTGGTGGTAACAAGTCAGGAATAAAATGGAAAAATCATGGTAACAAGTTGTACTTACCAAAATATTACTTGCGTACTTTTCAGTTAATAATGAATAATAAGTTGGTGTTTGTAGTGATAACAAATTTGTAATAAGATGGTAAAATAAAGTCAACAAGTTGTATTTACCTAAAAATAACATGCACACCTATTAATTATTAAAAATAGGAGGTTAGTCATTGCAGCAGTGGTCAGTAATAAAATAGTACAATACTGAACCATTGGTCACTGTGTTTGCACACTGTGAAATTAGACCTCTGCATTTAACCCGTCCGTGCAGTGAAACGCCCACATACATGCACACTAATGAGCACACTTGCCCGGAGCAGTGGGCAGCCCAATCCACGGCGCCCAGAGAACAGTTGGGGGTTAGGTGTCTTGCTCAAGGGCACTTCAGTCACAGACTGTCAGTCAACGGATCGAACGGGCAACCATTCCGGACATTTTATTATTTCATAACAACTATGAAATTAACATTTAATTTATGGATATATACAACTCATTACCACGATTCTACCATAACATTACCCTCTTATTACCGATCTGTAAAGTAAAGTGCTACCCAAATAATATCCTTGCACATATCATGAAACACTGAAATGAAGTCTCCTGAAAAGATGTAAGCGAGACACACTGAAAAGCAAAGAATTTTGAGGGTTCCGTCTGATTTCTCTCCCTGACTGTGCTTGACAACCCTGGCTGTTTTGACCTGGTAATATCAAATGTCCGTGGTTGGATAGTGTAGTGGTTAACACGTCTGCCTTCTACACTGTAGACTTGGGTTCAATCCCCACCTGGGCAAACACCCTACACTATACCAATAAGAGTCCTTGGGCAAGACTCCTAACACTGTCTTGGCCTACCTATGTAAAATGATCAAATTGTAAGTCGCTCTGGATAAGAGCATCAGCCAAAAGCCGTAAATGTAAATGAAATGTAATGACAAAAGGAAGGATGGTCCCTAACCTTCGCATAGTACTATATTAAATGAATGCGCTGCAGGGAATTTATTGCTGCTAGTTGTTTGTGAACAATGCAGTTACATTAGATGGCATATCTGGTGAAATTATCCATGCATTGCAGTATTACAAAGTTGTGATGCGTTGTTATACCCGTTTGTTTATCATTACTGCTGAAAATCAGTTTTTCACACCAATTCCAGTACACAACCAATATTTATCACCCAGCACTAAGGCAAATGGAACACCTCTTAGTCATAATGAATGCAAGTTTTAAATGAAAGAATTACGCTGCCGTTTCCCTGCCGTGCCTCCTCTCTGACCGACGCTATTGTCATCTCATAATAACATTGTTTTATGACAGTGATTCATCATACACCCAAAAGGTAATATTATAGAGGAGAACTACAGGCAGCACAATTAAATTTGTGTTTGACAGCAGGAGATGTTTGTCTCCATTGCACACTTGCATTTTTAATGGCAGTTTTACCCCCCTGGCTGACTTCTCTCCATTTTTTTTTCTTTTTCCTTTTTTCTGTTTTTTTTTTTTTTTTTTAACCATGCTGCGCCCATGGTGAACAAATAGCCCTGGCTGCTTTTAAAGACCGCCAAGGACAATCTCTAACAAATGATCACTGGCTGACCTTGTAATTACTATTCAATAGATATTCAAATTGTGTGTAATTACAGGTGTGGAGTGATAAAACGTTGGTGCTGCGTTCATATTCGCCCCATTCATTCTAAGTCCCAGTGGGGCTGAAGTGTAATAATGTGCATTGTACACTTGAGGAGAGTTGTTCCATAACTTTAACAACTCATGCTTTTATCTGTGCGCTCCATTGTTACAAGTGTCAAGCAGAGTAGTGACTTTTTTAACTGCTGCTTTGACACTAGGCTGCTGTTATTTTAGTGCCAGAGCATTTGGAGAGATATTTAAAACACATACACGCGCATATACAACACCCTTGAGGAGCAGGCACGACTGTGTGCATAACAAAGTGTTCTGAAATGCAGTAGCACGACTGTTCCTGTGCTCTGAATCCGTCTTTTGATCTCTAGCATGCATCATTATTATCATATCATGGGCTATAACTCTCTGTCAACTCCTATGTTTTCGGAGCACATGCACAGCAAAAAGTGATATGTTGGCAAATGAAATTATATTAAAGTGTCTGTTTCCTACATTTTCCTTTTGTCCACTTATGATGTTTGTTTATTTTTCTGTTAAAGATGTTCACGGGTGCTGCAGTGCTCTCATTTGAGGTTTTTTGGGTCAGTGGTCTCCAACCCTGGTCCTGGAGAGCTAATTTCCTGAGCCTAGTTCCAGCCACAATTTACCCTAATCCCTGATTGGCTGATAAAGATAAAGAGTAAAGTAAGGGCCGGGGCAGCATATCGGATACAGGTTGGAACTAACCTCTGCATGAAGGCAGCTCTCCAGGACCAGGGTTGGAGAACACTGCCTTGGGTAGAGGAAAACAGACAGGCCTCAGTTAGATGAAATGTCAATGTTTATTGTTGATCAGGATTGTAAAATGTGACTGTTTTGCAAGTGTTTATATTATATTACATATTATACTTTACTACTACAAAACACGAGTGCCTTAATGTGGGTGCATTGCTAAAGATGAGGTGTTAAGGACGTGTCTAAGAAGTCAGAGGTAGCAGATTTATCACTAACTACTCCAGCTTATGTTTGTCAGTGCACTATAAACTAACATGATACATTTTATGCTAAGGAGAAAATGCCTGGTGTAGAAGATGATGAGCCCTCATAAGCATCGTGTTGCTGTAGTATTAGTTAAAGTCTGAAGAGGCAAATCTGAAGAGGCAGCCTTAGTTGTGCATTCCTAATGAAATCCTACCCGTTTTCATTTGGATATTTTTTAATAGTAAGAGATGTTTTCAAATGTAAATGTAATACTGAGTGTTTTAGGCTTCTATCGCAACTAAACTGTAGACAACTAAATGACTGAAATGTAAATTGTGAGCCTACTGCACGTCTTTTATAAGTGTACAACACAACGTTAATTTTGGCTAACATTTATTTATTTATTTTCTATAAGTTATACATATAGTTTTTTCCTTCCCTGTATTTAACCAAGTACTTGTTTATTAACTCTGATATTCTGTTTAATTCATATTAATAATTGTTGCTGAGTGATATATGTAAGCCTAATATACTGTATGTAAGTAGGCTCTATTCTGATGGGCTGCCCTGTCTTGTGCCTTATTCAAAAAGCGATCAGAGCTGGAAAGCTACTTATAACTTCAGTGAAAATAAGTTACACTGCTATAGCCTGAATGCAGTTCCACAATAAAACTGTTATTGCAGTCTAAAGGTGGAGTGTATGATTCTGGAGAACGATTGTTGGTATTTGAACTCGGCAGCAAAATAAATACACCCCTCCCTTCAGTGTTCCTTGAGAAGATCCACTCCCAAAATCATGGACCCTCATTGCCAAGGTAAAGGACACTGGGCTAGAAACTGTGAACTTAACCAGTTACTATCACAAGCATTAGCAAAAGAGACAAAACAATACTGAACTGTTGGTTCTGTGAAGGAGCAAAAACACATGTTTGACTGAAATCATAGTGTTGTGTGGCTCATCCTGAACCACTTTGTTTGTTTCCCATTTGTAGAGCCAGGGCTGTATAAGAACTCCAGATTTTGTTCAGGCATGAACACAGAGTGGACAGATGGGGGCTGTGAGGAGACATTCACGGAATTCAACAAAAAGTGTATTAGACTTTAACTTCTATATATGTGAGGTGTGGGCTGGACAGTGAGTCGTACAGTGTTTACATACTGGATCAGTCTCTCAAAAAGACAAGGAAATATTTGGTTTTCCATAATATCGGCCTTTTGAATCTAACAAATATGACAAATGTTCTCATTATGCTGTGAGAGATTATTCAACCTGTTTGATCAGACAAACAATATCCTGCCAATGAGATAAGAATAGAAATGTCCACAAAATAAGTTGGCTTTTAATATTCTTACAGCAGTCTCATAATGAGAAATTACAAACGCATAATAAATACGTTTAAGATGTTTTCGCTTATGTGTATGCATGTATACAACACATATATGTATGTGTGTATACAACCCCAATTCCAATAAAGTTGGGATGTTGTGAAAACATAAATAAAAACAGAATATGATGATTTGCAAATCCTTTTCAACCTATATTCAATTGAATACACTACAAAGACAAGATATTTAATGTTTAAACGGATAAACTTTATTGTTTTTTGCAAATATTCACTCATTTTGAATTTGATGCCTGCAGCACATTCCAAAGAAGTTGGGACAGGGGCGTGTTTACCGCTGTGTTACATCACCTTTCCTTTTAACAACACTCAATAAGCATTTAAAATGTGTGTGTGTAATTTCATGTGAGCAGTGGCTCTGGCAGTCTTTTGGACAAGCCTTTTGGCATTTAGGTCTTGTAAGTGCCCTGCTTTTGGAGATAGCGCCTCTGCCAGCCAGCCCATGCCTGCTCATCCCAACTGTTACTGTGTCCCGTCCCGTGCCGAGTCCTGGTCAAACCTGTGTGTGTGCCTGGCTGCATGGCATGGCATGGCGTCCTGTGGCCCTGCGCACCCGTCATGTTGAAGATGAATGGTGCCCTGTCACTCGGCCTGCTCTTCAGAGGCCCGTGCTCTGCGTGAGGAAAGTGCCAGTCATTAACGGGGGAGGCAGGATGAAAAATGAGTTCATTTACGGGCAAGTCCTGTGAGCCGAGTAACGTCAGCAACACACTTACACACACTCTCTCTCTCTCGCTCTCTCTCTCTCTCTCTCTCTCTCTCTCTCTCTCTCTCTCTCTCTCTCTCTCTCTCTCTTTCTCTCTCCCCCTTTCCTATTCTCTTCCTCTATTCCTACTCTTTCTCCCTTCTCTCTCATTATCTCTCTTCTGCCCCACTCTTTTTCTCTCTCATGCTCACACACTCTCACACGCTCTCTCTCTCGCCATTTTATATCTCTTTCCTCTCACTACCTCCCTCCCACTTTCTCTCTCTCTCTCTCTCTCTCTCTCTCTCTCTGTCTCTCTCTCTCTGTCTCTCTCTGTCTCTCTCTCTCTCTCTCTGTCTCTCTCTCTCGGTTTCTTTTGTGCCTTTTGTGTTGCTGTCTCTCTCACTCTCTCTTCCTATGACAGGGGAAGCAGGGGAGGGAGAATTACTCAGCAGATTTTAGAGAAGAGTGACAGAAGTGGCCTGCAGCTAACTGGGGAAAGAAGAGAGGGAGATGGAGAGAGAGGGAGCGAATGGAAGAGAGACAGGGGGTGGTGACAAGGCGTTAATCAGACAGGGATTTGCTAGCTGAGAGCTCAACGCTGCACCTAAACAGCTAAGACTGGTATTGACATATTGCACAGTGTTTGTTTTTACTGAGGCAGTAGCAATTATTACAATCCAATAATTTTACAGTGAATGGAGATTTTGTTTAGAATGCATTCATGGCAGTGGCATCTGCAGGGATTTAGCATGATTTTTACCATCATAAACATAACGTATGAAAACTCAGAACTGTAAAGAAATCAGAGTCTGTACATTTTAATACAATATACTATTTCACATTGGACTGCTCTGGGCATCTTTGTTTACATCCTAATGATTGAATTATGGTAACATTTTGATAAAATGTCCACTTTATGTTTAATCCTGTCTCTTTTCTGCCATTTAATCTACTGTTCTCCATTAAGAATGCCTTTTGCTGTGTTGTTTTGGTATTTGTTCTGACTTGTAAAGTACATGATTTAACAGAGTTATAGCATAATAAATGGCATTTGTTCATCATAAGGCGCTATTCTGAACAAATGAGCATATGGAATGAAACATATTTTATGCTTTACTCATATTTTATGATCACTACAATAAAGGCAGCATTGTACTTCTTTCGGTAACAGACTTCATTTCCACTTTACATGGAAATGCACCTTCTCTGGGGAAGTTTTTAAAGCTGACAAGCCAAACTCTCTGAACGAATCTCTGATATGTTGAGTATAATGGGGTTAATTGTACGGTTGAATAAACATGGCCTGGTTTGAATGCTAAGAGTGCTGTGTAGTCTAGGACTGTGCTTGAGCCCTGTCAGAGAAACCAACCTAAAGGTCACTACAAACTAAACCCACTCCAGCCGGTTCATCTTGACCCAAACCTGCGTGCTCATTGTCATACACTCAATTCCAAGCCTGCTCTTCCTGTGGAAACTTTGTCTTTTCTGAAATCCTGTAAAGCTGCTTTGTGACAACATCCGTTGTAAAAAGCGCTATACAAATAAATTTGATTTGATTTGACTCTAGTCTCTTTAGTAGTTATGCATCAATATGGATACAATGTCATTTTTTCTCCATTTACAGTTTGCTCAAAATATTCTGAGCATATTGATTTTGTGAACTTATCATAAACCAAGTTATGAACTGACTGTACTGTTAAACTTTTATTGTTGAGCATCTCAATGTTCTTCATAGCCGTCACACAGACCTCTTTTCAGAGACCGCCTTCTCTTTTAAAGCATATACGCAGCATCCCTCAGCTACCTCACACCAAATTTATCAAAAGGTGAGAGGGAATGGAGTCATATATTTGAAAGAGAAGATGCCGTTTGCTGTGATCTCGGGAGAAGCTGCAGGCGCTAGCAGTTGAGGCCAGGTCTGATATGAGTAAACTCCGTCATTTTCCCGCTCCCAGCTGGTTCGTCCCTGTGGAGCATGTGCTACATCCTTAAAGCGCAGATTCGGGTCTTCCCGTCATGCAGTCGCCCAATCAAAAAAATTTATGATCTGTCTCTTTTTTTTTTTTTTTTTTATTGGATTGTGGTTTGAGATTTTACCCTGCTGGGAGGCATCGTGGATGTAGAGACTGAAGAGATGAAGGTGGTTGAATGTCAAGATGCTGTTGGGTTGCTGCGGTGCTCTGTAGTTTGGGTGCTTTATTTTAAGACAACTTTGATGTCATGCAGTATCTTCATGTTCAGAGTCCAGCGCTTGCCCTGAAAAATTTTTTTAGTGGGCAGCATTTGTTGCTGTTGAGGGTTAGCTACAAGCTTACTAGCCATGACTGTCAGTACATCATGACCTTCGCAGGTCTAGTAGAACTATAGGTTGAAATATAACCCATGTTCTGTTTTGATTGTGGGCCTCTACAGCCCTACATATGTAGCGGTTCTAGCTGGAAACAATGCAACAGTAGGTGACAAAAATTAGACTAGAAGTAGTGAAGTAGACTACTTCATTTTTATTTCACAGGTCAAAAAAATGAGACACATAAAAAAAAGCAGCTTGTTTTTGCTAGCAGCACCATGCTTGCCAGTTAATATTAGATTCCAATGCAGTGAGAACCCCCTCCCCCCAAAAAAGGGTGTGAACCACCCCTAAAAGACCTGTCTGTAGCGTCCTTTACACTGCAGAAGTGGACTATTCTGGGTAGCTATTCCAGTGGCATTTCCCTCTAGACTTGGCTTGGCTTGGCATGTTGACAGGTTAGCTAACCGCGCTCACTTATGAGGCGTGTAGTTTTAAACGTGCAGTGAAATAATGGAGCTGTCAAGAAGCTTGAGACAAAGTGGAAAGATTAAAGTTTAGTGACAAAGAGAGAGCAGTGTTAACGTTATTTCTCACTAAAACATTCTGCAGGGATAATATTTAATATTAGCTTAGAAAATAGTTTGTAAAATGTTAACTTGGACTGCATGTGCATATGGTGGCAACATCGAGGCACATTTTGCTGTCTTCACATACATATGAACCTAAGGGTTTAAATGTTATTCTGATGGTAAACATTCAACACGTGTTTGAGGCTCATTCCTCTTACGCTCACTGCCATAGATAAAGGAAGCTTCTCAGCACATCTTTTGAGACCTTTACACTAATTTATGCCTGGTTTTAAAAGGTGGTGGAAAATCAAGGCAAAACCAGCTGCACTTAGTTTCAAACTTCAGTAAATCAAGCAGAAAATGCAGCCAGCCACACGTCTCCACCTGTTTTTTGTGCAGTCCTTTCATATTTTCATATTTTTGCTAGGCCTCCTGTTTAAATGCATACGTATTATGCACTTTTTGCATTTTTCCATGCTCATAGACCATAAACTGTCCATTTGGGTTCATGCGCCAGTTGCATACACAACATGTGGACAAAGACTTAAAACATTGGGCTCTCAGTGTCTTGCTGTTGCAATTGCCCTCTCCCTTTCTGTTTGCTGAGGAAAAGAAGAATTATTTATCTTTGATTATTGTATTGCTGATTTGAGACTACTCTTCATCACCGCTCCTATTTCTATGGCTGAGAAAAGACTGGAGTCTAAAGCTTTGTCTCCAATCAGTTAACCTGCTGTGACTTGACTGACGTGGCCCTCTTCTGCCTTCAGGTCCATATGGAAAGAGTGAGGGCGATAGAGAGCGATTTAAAGGACTTCATGTAATATGTTGCAATAATAAGACACCTTTTAAAAGCTGCTGGGGTGAGGATAGACGCAAGGTGCGGCAGGCTTTGTGTGTGCTGGTGTTCCTGTGTAATTTAATTTTATACATCATAAACGCTGCTGAGCGATGTAGCCAGGCGTGTTCCGGTGGCGGGCGGAAGCCATAAATTAAAGGGGGAAATGTTTCCTCTTGTCTGAACTCCTCTCCCCTTATTCACTCCGCTCGGATAGAGAGAGGAGGAGAGAGGGTTAGAGAGCTGATTAATGCAGGAGAGGGATGGTGCTTAGTCTTCATAATAAATGAAAGAAAGGAGGAAGGGGAGAAAGGAGGAAGATGGAGAAAGGAAAAGAGATGCGTTGCAGATACTTGCACAGATATCTGGGCCCTGCAACTCTTGTCATTTTGTATTCATGAGTCATGACTTGGCTTGATACTGAGAATTCTCTTTCATACTGGTGGCATCTTTCACATAGTCTCTTTGGTAGAGTGAATGAGACGTAAGCATCTGTCACCCAAAAATGTGAAGTATTTTTCTGACGAGGCTGAAGTGGGGAAATAAATGTGCATCTTAATCATGAACAGGCGGACAGATGGGGGAAGTTATACATGCATGCTCTTAAAAAAGCTCGCTTCAAGGGGCTACCTTTTTATTAATAATGGGGTAAATGAATAGCACATTTCTGTGGTTAATGGTTAGGCACTTGAGAGTTCCCTCGCTGCTCTATTCAATTTCTGGCCTCGATTGGAAGTGCACATTAAAAGTTAATGGGATGTTGGGTATTGATTAAAAGGTAAATAACACACATTACAATACAGACGACTTTGATTTTGCTTTACCTCTCATTACACTCCCTTTCTCGCTACCTTTTTATTGTGCTATTTAGCTTCCTGTTCCTGCCGCCTTTGTTTTTTTGTCTCTTTTTTATTTTCTCTGTAAGGTTCTGGCACCATTTAAAACGATTCTGTTCCAGTTGGCTCCCCTCCGCCTCAGCCCCACTGACCCTTCTTTTAAAATCTCTTTCCCTCCATGTTTTGAGAAATGCGAGTCATCAGTATTTTTATGTCCATAATCACCTGTTTGTATAATCAAGTGGAAATGTGATAAAGCCAATGATTACACAGCAGAGCAACACAGCTCATCATCTTATGTGCTCGCAGCTGAACGTCCACTGGATTATCAGGCCACTGAATCAGACGATTAGCTGCGTTTGGTTATTAGAGTGGATTTATGGAAGTATGTTTTCTCTCCCCCTCTCTCTGGTGTGATGGCATTAGTGGTGCAGCTGTGCTCTTAGTGGCTCTGTTGCTTTGCTGTGTGCCCATGCCTGGTGGCCTGCTGTGCAGAACAGGGACACAGCCGCATAAATGATTATTTATGATCTGTCACCTCCTATCTCCAGCCCCATCAGCACAGAGATTCATTAGAGCAACAGACTGGTCCTGTGTGCTACACGCATATACGCACACACATTCTCTCTCATTCACTCACATATTGTATCCTCAGGCCTATATGTTATTTGTTTACATGATCAGTGTTGTATACTGTAATTTTTCTTAATCAACCATTCACCACATCAGGCCTTTTTAGGGTAAAATTGAACGACTAATGTTTGACTCCATAATGCTCTTGGAGTTTACTCAATTCAGATTCCAACAATGGCTTTCACTCCAACAGGCCCTTTTGCTAGTGTATATGCATATTGACGAGTATGGATTTGTCAGTCTACTGAAATTATCATTTTGTAGGTCATGATATCATATGAACTCGAGGTCCAAGTCATTTTTTTGTCTAAGCAAGCAGGCATTAGCACAGTACTTTCTGGATTATCAATTATTTTGCTCCCTTACTGGAAATAACATATACACACACTGCAGCTTAGACCTACTTTCTATGTGTTTTTAATATGCTTTTTAACTAGCGATGCACTGAAATGTAAATTCAAAGTTCAAGACTCATGAGGCAAGAAATCAAAAGAAAGTCTTTGTTTTTTCTTTTTTTGCAGTTTTATGCATGCTACAAGGTTATAAGAAACTACACGTTTATTATTAATCAACAAGACAAAACTGAGGTGCAGAGAAATAAACACATTGTAAATAAACTTTTTAAAATTAATAGACCATATTGGCTATGGGATGTGCTTATAAAATTCAGTGTCCTCAGCAGCTGAGTACAGTTGGTCAATCAAGGCAATGAAATTCCATTTATTGAGTTATACTTTGCACTTGGGACTCTGTTGTTTTGATTTTGTTTTTTTCCTTTCCATTATTTCAAATATCTGTAGAGGCTACAGATGGCATTGGTGGGCTAGCAGTGACTTTCCTTTCTACTTGTGTTTTCTGTGTTCTGCATATAGTGCAATATTTTTTTATTTTTTTATTTATTATCTTTATTTTATTTTATTTATTTTATTATTTTATTATTTTTATTTTATTTATTATATTATTTTGTGGTATGAAACCTTTAGTGTAGAAGTTCTTGAGTCCTTCCCTGTTCATACTCAGGAAGAGGGTTGATTATCACTTGTCCAATGTCTCTTATAGAAACTGCAAAATAATTTTTTTTTTACACTTAGATTTTGACCTTCTGTTGTAGTCTGAAAAGCAAAAACTGCCACTTTTGACTCTTCTCATCTCTCATTTTGATAGTTTCTTCTGCACATGTGCATTTGTGAGCTCCTGCTGGTGAGTTCATGGCTTTTCATGGCACCCACTTGTGGAGAAACTCTGGACTGTTATACGTGAGCGAGTTGTTTCACATGCTGTTTAAAGTTAAGTTAGCCATCTCTAGTTGTCAGTCAGTTGTCATTCTCCAAAATGGTGATTACTGCCCTTGAAGTGTTGGCTCGTTTGTCAGTTGCCATTGATATCTCATCATAATCACACATACATGCATTAGAACAAAAATGTTCCAAAGCTGTTGTTTCTTCCTATGTACCCCCCCCCACACACACACAGAATTACAGGACAAAAAAGAGCTGAATTATGAATAATGCTGCATGTATACCAATTCTGCTGTGCATTGAACTGACCTAAAACTAGCAACCTCATCATAAAACTTCACACAAACAACAAGCTTTGCCAAATGTGATGGTTTGCTTTTGTAACTAATTGGCTACAAGTTGATGTTATTAAAAGTGTATAAATATAATACTGTTTAAGTATAGTAGTAAACTTTTTGCATGGTCAATTCAATGCTTGCCTGTAGTATGCGTGGAGGGGTGTTCACATTTTGACTTAATTTTGTAATTCAATCCAGTGATATTCATGAAAAATGGAAAATATGTGCATTAATTCTTCCCTGTTTGGGCATTTTGCAGAATACAAAATGATGTGCCACTTCAATGATCTATTTGCTACTGAAACACATACAAATATCTGAACATGAAGTTTGTCTGTATGACTATACTGATCTACAAAAAAGTAAAGCTTCCTAAACAGTTCTTGGCTTGGACACACAGTTCTAGAAAAAACATTAATTAAAATTGAACCTTTACATTATATGTAAGTTCTTTGAAGTCTAAAAACTTTTAAAACTCACACATTTCATTTATGTTTTGTAAAATCGTTCTTTAGAGAGCCATCCAGTGAAAGGCTATTTAGGGAGCCAGTAGTAGTTTTCCTGTGGCAATGCTCTAAAGAGCTGCTCTGGGCACCATTATTTTAAAAATTGTATCATTATTGGCTCTCTTGCAGAATACTCTGTGTCTGTACGTCTGCATTAATATTTAATTGCTAAACTATAATGAACATTTCCAAGTTGTAACATGGAGATAGATGCCAACTTTCAGCGAATGTGTCCTTACAGAATAGTCAGCTTATGCTCAAGAGCTACATCAACCTTTGCAAAGACAACCAAGCTGACAGCAGATGTTATCTCCCTGTCTGCGTGTGGCCGTGTGCTATCTCCTTTTATTCAGCACGAAAACAAGCTTTCCATTCTTATTCTAATAGCTTGATTATATGCATAATATATGCAATGAGTTTGACTGCATTTGGTTGTCTGTTTGCTCCTTCAGTACGGACAGCCCATTTTGAAACCTTGTGATTGTAAGCTGCGGAGGCCGGTCCGAATAATCTTTTTGAATAGAAGACATTGTCTGAAGCCATTATCCTCACGTAGTGCCACGCGTACAACAAATGCACACAACAAACGTTATGGAGGAAGAAAGTCGCTTTTACTGAGAGGAGGAGATAAGAACCGTCTGCTTTTCCTCTCCATTATCACTCTGCGGACCAGACAATGGAGTGAATTTCAAAAGCGAATAAACAGGGGAGTTGTCCATTCTGAGCGCAGTTATCACTGCACTCAGACTTTCGGCACTTTGTCGAAATTGCAAAAAAAAAAAAAAAAAAAAGAGAGAGAGAGAGGGGATGGAAATTAGAGGGAGGAGAGAAGTCAAGGAGAGAGAGATGGTGCCCCTACCCTCTCCTTTCGCTTGTTTGAGAAAGGATGAGGATAGAAAATCAGGGGAGAAAACAAAAAGATGGCTACGGCCTGTTGGCTGATCGCTTCCTCACATTTGAAAAGAGCCTTTTGAGTGCGATAGAGAGAGAGTGAGGATAGGGAGAAAAGAGAGAATGAGAGCGGGGGACTCCCATGAGAGGGGCAAGATAATGAAAACTCTTATCTTTGGTTCTCATTGTGCCAGGCCAGGGCGCTGGGAGAGTTGAGGAAAGGCGGAAGCTTCATAACGGAGGACGCCTCCATCGCCTGGAGGGAAGGAGGAGTGCTGCAGAGGAGAGAGGCTTGGCAAGGGTGAGGTGTCATGGGGGCTGGGGGAATGTAATTAAAGCCAAATGGGAAGAAACTCCCCTGCTGAAACAGCATAGAGGAAACATGAGGAGAAAGGAGCTTTACGCTTCTTTAGAACTGACCAACCAAACGTCATGGGTATGTACACCACATAAACCAAGAAACCGCAATAGTTACCAAGATGCTAAGAGCCGTCAGTGTGGCTGTGCTGCAAAATGAAGCCGCCTATAAGTCTAGATTTGAAATCTGTTTTCTTTAGATTTAGTTGCTTGGCAGACACTCTTATTCAGAGCAACTTGCAAATTGTAGAAGAAAAAAGCATGAAGAGCAATATTAATAACCTGAAAGAGTAGAGGAGGGCACTCGGGTCAAGTCTTGGAGGGCTGGGGTTCAGCATGGTTTGGTGATTTCCCTCCTCTGCCTACAAATGCCTTGTTTTGTAGCAACTGTTGGAAGCTTGGACAAGTTTTACAGAACCTTGGCAAAATTCTCATTAAACCTAATGAGAAATTGTAGGACTCGTCATATAGTGTCACTACATAACCTTGAGTGTCCTGTTTAAAATACTGTGCTGTCTGACTGGATTATGTTGTAATAGCTAACTTAATCTAGTAGTCTTAAAACTACAATGAAACTTGCCACCATGCTAATGCTATCTTCATTAGATAGAATGTACTAATAACTTTTCACAAACGTATAGTGCAAAAAAAAGTAGTTAGTAAGCTAAAGGATGCACTTATGCAATTATATACCCTTGAAGTATAGTCCTAGCCTAGCTTAAATCAGAATGTGACTTCAACAGAGAGTCAACAGTACAGTATCAGCAACAAAGTTTAATAGTTTTATCAATGTTTAAACACTGTTGTTCAGTTATCTACTGATTAATCTTTGGCCCATGATCTCTCTGCTCCTGGAGCTGCTTAGTGTACATCCTGGTCCCCGGAGAGATGGAGAAAAGCCCTCGCTCAGTAGAACTTGAAGGATGGATGCTGGCATCACAGCGACACAAAGCTCCCACACATTGATCCCTAATGAAATGCCATTTCGCACTCATCTCCCTCCCTAGATATATTATTAACCCATATATTGATTGATCATCCATCCCAGCGTCCAGCTGCATTGCCTCCGCTGCTCTGTAATGGTGTGGGCTGAACAGTAAATGTGAGTGATCTGTTTGAGGCCTTACCTATAGACGGCATGGCTCGAACGGCCTGGAATCCCATTAATGGTGTCCACAGCAAGGCCATGCATTTCAGCCTAAATGGACTCTGCATAACAAATCACCCCAGCCTTCAGGCTTCTATATACATTTTCCTAACAAGTTGTTGAAGTATGTGATGTATATTCCATTTAAAGCAGTGCATTAATTCTCCTTGCTAATGCCATCAGGATGTTAACTACTTTCACTACATCCAGCAGGCCTTGTTCTTACAGGTCTGCTATTCATTCATGCATGTTTTGTGTGCAGATTTTTTGACTGGAATACATAGCAACCATACTTGCTGAATGATTTTCGACAGTTCACATTTAAAGACACCAGACCACAGGATAGGTAGTTTCTTGTGTTCTTTTAAATGTGAGAGGAGAGCAATTAATGCTATAATGGATTTAGGTTACAGGCTGTTGCTGAAACTTTGTTTCCTCATGTATTTGCTTAAGAAAACAGGTTATACTCATGTTCGGTGTTCTTTTCCACACACACACACACACACACACACACACACACACACACACACACACATATATATATGGATATATATGTCAATCAAGGCACTCATTAATGCTGCCCTGTTGATTCCCAGTTTTGAGTGAGCAGTCTGGGTCAGACATCGCCCTGACCAGAACGAAGTGTGTGACGCTGCTAGTATCTCATAACGAACTCTAGCTACAGTTCTGCTGTTGTCATGGTAACCATCAAAACTGAACACACTGAACTGTTACCTTTAGACAGAGAGACGAGGTTTGTTACTTCTTAAGTCACTGCTAAGCTCCAAGAGTGGCAGTGGACTTTTACTTATTTGTTTTTTTTTGTTTTTTTTAACTTTTTTTTTTTTTTTTTTTTTTTTTATTTCTTTAGACAAATAAAATAAAGGGTAACATATTTGAAGGCTACTTACATAAAGACATCACAACACACGCATGAGCATTGAATAATATACTTACAAAGCAATATTTGAGTCTTTATGAACAACTTATGCCAGAAATCTCAAGATATCATAAGCTGCAGAAAGTGACATTTTATTGACAAGTTTTGTGCTTTAATTCATGTACAACTTGTAACGTGGAACGAGGAGGCGGACGCACGTGCTGAGATAAGCGAGATTTATTAAGGGCAAATCCAAAATCAGGGTCGAGACAGTCCAGGGTCAGAGAGCCAACACGGATAGAACTGGGCAGACATGACATAAACCAGAATCAAACAGAACCAGCAGAGCAGAACAAACAGAACATCCAACACAGCATATAACACCAACAACACAGACAGCAATTCAAACAAAGACCAGCCCAGACATGGGGCAAATATAGGGCTTATAAAACAGGGATAACGAGGGACAGGTGAAAACAATCAGGGACGGAGTCAACTAACAAGTGGGCTGAACCAAAACAAATGCACATGGAAGACCAAAACAAAAAAAAGCACATGGAGTGGGAGGAGCCAATTGTGACAGAACTACGGAAATGATGCATCGTAATAGTGTTATAAATAGAACAAAAGTCTATCACACTTTAGTCTATCACTTTACTCTTATCTCAAAGCAATGTCATTTACTTTATAGAACATCTTATGTCATCTTGGTTCTTCTTTCTAGCATAAGCTGGTCATAAATACTCAAGTATTGCTTTATAAATATGTTGTTCAGTGCTT
The DNA here is from genome assembly GCF_015220715.1 of Pygocentrus nattereri. Taxonomy (NCBI): domain Eukaryota; kingdom Metazoa; phylum Chordata; class Actinopteri; order Characiformes; family Serrasalmidae; genus Pygocentrus; species Pygocentrus nattereri. Next base: position 11,120,293 of record NC_051226.1, read on the forward strand.
ATGCATGTGCTATGTAGTCTCTATGTAGGTAGCCTTCAAATAAAGTGTTTTCAAATAAAGTATGTAAAGTTTGTCCTCAGACAGATATAATAATGTGTAGAATATTTTAATATACACCAATCAGCCAGATGATGTGAATAGGCACAAATGATCTCTTACTACCTGAGCATGTCAAGATCCGCAGTTTATTAGAACAGAAACAGTCTGTTTTCATAGTCAATGTATTGGATGTGTGAGCAGGCATGAAGCCCTGAACGACTTGGACAAGGTCCAAATAATTTTGGCCATACGACTAGATCTCCAAAACAGAAAGGCTTGTAGGGTGTTCTGTGTCGTCAGTGGTGAGTACCTGCTGACAGCAGTCTGAAGAGGGGCAAACCATGAACCAGCGACAGGGTGTTGAGTGTCCAAGTGCTCATTGAAGCATGAGGGCAATGAAGACTATCCTGTCTGGTCTGAACCAACAAAAGTGCTCCTGTAGTACAAGTCCCAGAAATTTTTAATGATGGTTCAAAAGGAATGTGTCACAACACACAGTGAGAGCCCATATTAACCCCCTGTCCACTGTAGATAGTGCCTATAGTGAGCATGAAAGCATCAGAACTGGACTTTGGAGCAATGGAAAAAGGTCCTATTCTCTTTAACATCACATAGTTGGCATGGTAGAAGCTGTCGTGTCAGCACATGGAGGACTGTCAGCATATAAAGCAGATCGATGTATAATATAATATTTTTCTTCGATTTGCCCCTTTGAGAGAGAGGAAGGACAGGGACGTTTGGTAAAATATAGAGATGCTAAGTTATTAATGATAAAAGTAAATTAGTTGGCTTCATAAGCAGCTCTCAAGTTCCACTAATTTTTGCATAACTCAGTTATTGATATTTAATAGTCAAACTTCTATCTAGAGAATTTTACCAGCTAGGAATTCTTCACGGTGGTGATAGGAACTAGGTTTCATCTACATCTACAACATCTACAATGCTAAATAGGAGTTTTATTTACTCTTTATATGTAACACTGGTGGAAAATACTTGTAAATCTGGAAAAAATAAGGACTTCATATTAATACCATCCCTATATCTCTCCACCAAGAATGTGTTTTTTAAAAAAATGTTTTGGGCCAGAAGCTCATCTCAAAACCACTGGTAAAAATGCTTCATGCAACAGGCAGCATATTAACAACCATTTTGTGTAATGGGTTCCTGTGAGGAAGCCTGTTGAGCCATAACATGTTTCAGACGTCTGATCCAGTTACCACCATTGTCAATCATTCTGACTCAGCAGATTTCTCTAGAATGGAGGATTTTATACTCAACAACTTTTAATTTATTTTGTTTGAAAATTCAGTATATATACACATACATACATTTTAATAAACGGTAGAATTTCCGTTTTATGTTAACTCCATATTCTCCAGGTTACACCCCATCCATGGCTGTTTCTTTGGCCATTACGTTGCCATCCTCCACAGTTTTCCTTGTATCCTCTGCCCTTGTCCTCCATGCTGCCTCTGTGGGTATTCTTCGCTCTCCACATAGTCAGTGCCCTGCTATTCCCCTTCTGTCTGCTAAGTGGCTCTGTAGCCTAGCAAATCACACAGTCAGTCACAAACACTCTCTCTTGCTCTTGCTCTTGCTCTTGCTCTCTCTCATACTGCTGTGTAGTTATATTTGTCTCATGTTGGTTGTTATGACGATGGAATCAGGAAGGTGTATTCGGTTTCTTTGAGCATGCTTTTAAATCTACCCCCTCCTTGTGTTTCCATAGGTGGGATTTAAATTGTATAGACTGTTGCATGCGTTTGGTTTCGTAAGTCACGCTGCCTGTAAGCTCTCATGATGTAGCTGTTGCTCTTCGGTGGATCACCAAGTTCTGGCCGTGATTTTTGATAATTAATTGGCACACGATCAAAGCCAGCTTATCACCAGCTTTTCATCCTCATGGAGTGGTTTGATGCACCATCTGCAATTTTTGGCTGCTCTATCTGTTCTCTGTGAACTGAATAGTTGTGTTGGCATCTATGGAACTTGATATTCTGTGTTTTTTTCCCACCATGATTCAATTTGGACAAGATTTTTGGTAGAGTTGGCCGGGTTGTCAGTTGCGGCTTGTTGAAGTGTTGGATCCAAAGTCAGCAGCAGAAGAGCCGCAGTTGGCTTTTTCTGGGTTGACCCGACAGCTCTTGTCAAAGAATCTCGCAGATTATCAGAGGGCTGTTTTCCACGCTGCTTGTTTTCATCATCCACAAAACTGTTTTCGAGTTGAAGTGAATATTTTAATTAGGCTGAACTTGAGCAGCTTAAACAAGGGCCAGTTGATGTCAGCGTTGAGCACATCAATCAGTGAGGCAGAGAGGATTGCTGCTGCGTGATGTCTTGGTGCTCTGCCCAGATGGTGCCAAAATCCATTTTAAAACGTTCTTGTAAACATTGTCTCATTCATTTGGGTGCGTCAGAGACCATGATTTATAAATAACAAGGGCAAAAAGTGGTTGAAGGGATGGGGAGCACTGCCTGTATAAGTGGAGATGAATGGCAAAGATCACTTTTGGAGAGGTAGCCAAATCTGAATCGGCCTGCCTACGCATATTCAAACCCTACCTTGCTTTATTGAAATAAACAATGTTTTTTATAACTGACCTGTCTATGTTCAACTCACAAATGTGTTTTTTTGTAGCAACTGTTGTAAGCTTTATGGAACACTGGCAAACATCCGATTGAACGTTATAAAACTAACATACAACTCTGGGTGTGAAATGCCACACTTTTAGATCAATGTAGTGTGTTTTGGTCCTAATCAAGCAGATATTAGCATAGTGGTGAACTTGTAGATTCCAACCTGCCTATTTTCCATTATCTACAACAGCTTAGTACTGTAACATTGTAAACTTTTGAGCAAGCCAGTAGTCCCTCCCTTTATTTGAGCCCCTGAGGGACATCTGCCTGGGTTGCCACATGTGAGCCACCAGAGCTGTTACAGTCACCAGAGCTCCATCTCTGTTGTCTTTTGACTGATCTACAGCTCACCTGCATGAACTGACCCTCCTGCTGCTGCTGCTTCATAAACTCAAACTATCCGATTAACCATTGCTCCACCTGTTTTCCCGTTTTGTATTTTATACTAACGCTGTTTTACCTATGGACATAATACTTATACTGATGGTCAAACCTTACTCGCAGCTGTTATTGTTTGCTATTCTGTGTCGACCAGAGTGTGATGGCTATCCCTTTTTGAGCCTTGGTTCCTCTCAAGGTTTCTCTCTCTTGCTCTCTTGTTTGTCCTTGCCGCTGTTGCCACTGGCGACGCTCATGGGGGCTTGGACCCAGATTTTTCTGTAGAGCTGCTTTGTGACTGCACCTGTTGTAAAAAACTCTATATAAATAAACTTTGACTTGACTTGACTTGGTGACAGTTGCAAGGAAAATCTCCCTAAGAGCAAGAGAGAGAAACCTTGAGAGGAACCAAGGCTCAAAAAGGGATAGCCATCACACTCTGGTCGACACAGAATAGCAAACAATAACAGCTGCGAGTAAGGTTTGACCAACAGTGTAAGTATTACGTCCATCAGTATAAATACAATTATTATGTTGAATAGATTTTTTGCCGATGTTCTGTGTGGTTTGTCCTACCTTGATACCAAAGAACACATTTTTGGGCAGAGTTTAGAAAATCAGTTTCTGTTTACTTTTATCCTGCGCCCCATGAAGCTCTGCATGACTTATGGACAGAACTATTGGCAAAGCATAAATTGCCAATTATGTTAAATGCTAATAGCATCCTAACATAATATAAATGTGGGAAAAAATGTAAATAATCTTTGGTGTTGGAATTAGGGATTTTAATGATTAACCAGTTGTCCATTAACTGACAGATAATGCTATTGCTTAAGTGTTATTCATATCATTATCATATCATCTGTGAAGCTGCCCTGTGACATCAGTTGTTAAAAGCACTATACAAATAAATTTGCATTGATTTGATTGATCATTTCCAATAAACAGCAATTCCTACTGGAATATGCAGGGTTATCATTCAAGTTGAAGAATGTTTTTGAAACATTGATGTTCATGAAAGTGCAGTTGATTCTACTAGACAGGCCTATTAAACACTTTTCCAGAGGGTGATGGCTGCTACCCCAATCAGAAGCAAACATCCATCAGTGTTAAGACAAACAGATTATGAACCTTCCATTTAATAATAGATATTTTCCTGATTTTAGACTTGCTGTTTAATAGTTAATCAGTGATTGTTGGTCAGTTATCAATCAGAAGAATTTGCCATAATTTACTGCCTTCGATGGCATGCTTGAATGCCGATGTTTGCATTCAATCTGTGAACTTGAACCTATGTCTGCTAACTAGTGACTATTTATAGCCTACCCAGATTATATACGTTAATATTTAGGTTAATCTAAACCTTTGAATCTACATGCAAATTTTGATGTGCCCATATATTGATGTGTGAATGATGGCAAAGATGCTTGTCTGTGTAATTGTGTACAAGAGAAATCTCTGCAAACTTTAGAGAGCTGTGAATGTTGTCATGGAAATATAACACTAACACAGCTGGACAAATGTAAAAAAATGTTATTCATTTCCTTTCTAACTTTCTAAACAGAATTTAATTCTGTTTACATTGATTGCATTGTAACAAACAGAAGGACTGTGCTTTCTTGAGGTTTATGCTCATAACATTCCTTTTTGCCTCACTAGGCTACTCACTGCATGTTGTCTCAGTACCGTTCAGAGACATTTAATGAGACAAAATAAGTGACCACAATTCCACTGACTTGCTGAAATAGTAATCAGTGGCAATCATTATGGCAGTGCTAATCGATCAGTGGCTGCCTGACTAAAAGTAAGCTTAGACCAGCATCTACACACAGCCTCTTCCCATCTTCATCCACTTTTCATGCCTTTGCTAACCTTAACTCAGACGACAGCAGAAGATCTTGGTCTAAATTAGAATAAGAAAATGATCACCTGCTGGCTGGTTGTCTGAAGGCACAAGTCATATCAGGTAAGAAGATAAAAGCAAAGGAGAAAAGCAAAGCTGTTTTTAAACCTGCTGTCCAAACATGGCCTAATGTGCAGAATGCTAAAGGTGAAGTCACTGGATGTTCCCGCTGTGGATGTCATTTTGGACAAGCAAGCCTTCCTTTTTCAGCCACCTGAGTGGTGCTAAAAATACCCAAGAGAAGGATGGCTCACCTGTGAGGCCCTATCAAATACACCAACCAGATGGAGACTGTTTTGGGAAAGACGTTTAGAATGAGATTGAAACGTATAATTCTGCATACGTGTGTGCGTGGGAATTTTGAGGAAGGGGGTGGGTGTGGCGGGGTGGTGAATGAGGAGACAAATAGGCTGAAATAGAACCTCATCAGAAGTCACACCCCTTTTGTTTCATCCTGAGCCGTTTGAGAGCAGCCGTGCAAAGATTGATTGGAAGAGAATTTTCTGCAAAGCCATCGACAGCCAGCCTCTGAAAACCGGAGAATAAAGAGGGACAATCTCCACCTGGCTGAGTGGAGATAAAGTGGGGACTGGGGCCGGCACGCTGATTTCTTTAACATATTTTCTCTCTCTCTGTCTGCGCTCAGAGGGCACTTTGATCAGGGTGTTATCTGTGCGGCTGAGGCCTAATCCTGTGTTTGCTCCAAGTCTTAGCTGGATCACCGTGCCCAAATCAAAGGGAATAGTCACAGATCAGAGGGAGAAGACATACACACATGGGGATGGACCAAACCCAGGCACACACACACCGCTTTACTTGTTCATGTGTGTACACTTGCTTGGCCACCAATACACACAGGAACTATAAAAATTAGCCAGACACAGACTGTCTAACTCAACACTAAAACTTAACAATCTCTCAGTTTCATCAAGCCTATCTGTTAAAAATCTTGGTGTCATGATAGACGCTGATCTCTCTTTCGACACACATATATCTAATATCACTAGAACAGCTTTCCTGCATCTCCGCAATATCGCTAAATTAAGAAATTCATTATCTCTACAGGATGCAGAAAAGCTAGTTCATGCATTTATCACTTCAAGGCTAGATTATTGTAATGCCCTGCTGTCTGGATGTCACAGCAAAAGCCTTAACAAGCTTCAGCTAGTCCAGAACGCTGCAGCCAGAGTCCTCACAAGAACTAGGAAGTTTGACCATATTAGTCCAGTTTTATCAGCCCTGCACTGGCTACCAGTTAAATTTCGCATTGATTATAAAATTCTATTACTGACTTATAAAGCTCTAAACGGGCTCGCCCCTCAGTACCTGAGTGAGCTCCTCTCCCACTATGAACCATCACGCCTACTTAGATCACAAGGTGCTGGCCTACTACTGGTACCTAGAATAAATAAAGCTACATCAGGGGGGAGAGCTTTCTCATACAAAGCCCCCCAGCTCTGGAATAATCTTCCTGCCAATGTTCGGGAATCAGACACAGCCCCAATCTTTAAGTCTAGGCTAAAAACTTATTTGTACAGTCAAGCATTTGGTGATTAGTCTTCCCTGTCAGGTCTAGACCTGCTGGAGTCTCCACTGCTCTGTTTTCCTGTAATCTGTGGTCAGCCACTCTTTACAGTATTAACTCTGTTTTTTTCTTCTCCTTTCTCTGCCGAGCTGATCAGCTGCCCATCCTGTGCGCCTGATGCTGTTGCCTCTACTACCTTGATTGGTGCCGCTGCTCACCAGCCTTCTGGACCGGTTTGACCACCACTGAGCTTCTTGCTGTACAGCGCTGTGCAGTCCTCACCCTCAGATCTCTCTCTTTCTTTTCCCACTTTACTATAATACTTCTTACTAATAATGTTCGCTCTCCGGTGTCGACCATAGGAGGATGGGTTCCCCTTCTGAGTCTTGGTTCCTCTCAAGGTTTCTTCCTCTTTTAGGGAGTTTTTCCTTGCCACCGTCGCCGCTGGCTTGCTCATGGGGGCTCGGACCCGGAGTTTCTCTCTTCTTTTCTCTTCTCTCTGTAATGCTGATTGTTCTGTAAAGCTGCTTTGTGACAACACCTGTTGTAAAAAGCGCTATATAAATAAATTTTGCTTGCTTGCTTGCTTGCTTGCTATCGGTGAGGACACAGTCCCTTCAGGATCATCAGTGTAGACCAGAACCATGGTACTTGCATAATGGGTTGATATACTGTATATTAGATTGATGTAGGAAAAAGTGTCCTTTTAAGATTTGTAGGCTAATATTATATTAATTCTGAGTATTATAGAAGTGACTGTGACTATTTGACTTTAATATTGACAGCACATTGAGTGTTAATGATATGACTGTCATTGTTCTTGTTGCCTGCATATTAAACTTTGACATTTTCTCTTGTATCAAGCATCAAACAAACAAACGTTGCTCACCAGCATGCTCTAAATGTATTACCAAACATCAAATACACAAACATTATTCAGCACTGCCCTCAAGTGTTCATCAAATAAACAGCCGTTAATCACTGCTGCCCTCTAAAGGTGGTATTACTAGTTACTACTTACATCAAATAAACAAACATTACTCAACACCCTCTAAATATGTTATAACCAAACATCAAATAAACAAACATTACCTAACACCGCCTCTAAATGTGTTACCCAGCATCAAATAAAGAACTATTACACTCCACTGCCCTCTGGTGTTATTGACAAGCATCAAATAAAAACCTTTATTCAAAGCTGCCCTCTAAAGGTGGTGTTATCAGACATCAGGTAAATAAACGTTACTCTCTGCTGCCCTCTGAAGGTTTTACTCACTGCTGTGCTCTGAAAGTGTTTTTTTGATAGACCCGTAGTATGTCTCCTTTGATTATGCAAATTCTTTAAACTGATAACCGACAGTCATCATTGACTGATGGCTGAGTCACATTCAAAGCCATTGTCAAATGCTTACAGTACAGTGTTTGTTGTCTGGACTGTAAAATGCAGTCTTGATGAGTGAATGGCCCAAAACCACATTACACATAACCTGTATATGAACCTTGTTTTGTTTAAACTGAAGGGCTGATGACTGTATGTTAATGACTGTATGACCAAAATAAAAAAAAACTATATAAAATGGTTGGAATATATAATGGTGGGCTAAAGAAACTACAGGCTTCATTTTTTTTAGTAGGCCTGTTTAGCAAAACAAATTACCCATTGAGCCTCCTAGCATACAAATCAAAGACATTCTTTGTCTTGAATGATAAACCTGCCTGTTCAAATAGGAACTGTGGTTTGTTGAAAAAGAAAAAAAGAAATTACTTCGTTTTTATCTGACATCAAACGTCAGTGTTCTATTTGTCAATTAATGGTTAGTTGCCTAATCGTTTACAGTCCTAGTTTCAAAAGTAATTTATGCTTTCTTTTGTTTACATATTTTTGCCCCAAACCAACCAATAAACCTGGTTCACATTTGGATTTTGCAACGTAAGCGTGTGATGATGCTTAAAGCAGTGGGAAATGATTGCGGTGAGCTAAAATAATTGAGATCAGCTCAAATAATTGCAGTCAAGCGATTATGTTACACATTGCGACGGGCACAGATCCTATATTTAGTCATCACTGGCAGTTAATTTAGATCATAGAACAGGGTTTTTTCACCTCTGCCCTGCACGTGTCAAGTTTTCCAGGCCCCCGATCCAACTCTTCAGCTAATTATCAAGCCCTTCAGAAGTTGGATCAGGTGTGGTGGAGCAGAAAGTATTTAAAACAGTGCAGTGCAGAGGGTCCCAGGACTAAAGTTGAGAACTTCCATCATAGAACATAAGTATTCAAATCACAGCTTTTGAAGTCTGGGTGCTACAGATTTTCTGCCTTCCCTTCGTCTAGGAGTCAGGTATGACACTAAGTGGCCAGTCAGTTACAGTTGCAGTTAGTTAACTCCCAGCGATTGCAAAATACATGACTGGAAGCTGGATTCAAGGTTGAATACCTCTGGTAAAGAACTTGGTAGTGTAAAACAGAACAGTCTGTCTGACTAACTAAACCCTTCTCTGTTTTGTAGCTAGTGATGTGACAAAGATCAGACAGACATTAATCTGATTTATTCAGATTTTCTTTTCATTTACAGTGAAGTGCAGTAGAAGACACTGGCATCAATCAACAGCAGGCTCAGTAGGCTCATCAGCTGTCATTCAACAAATGAAAAGTTATGTGAGGTGTTGTCAATCAAACCGTTATGAGCATATCTACTGACAAGCTGATAATCAGCAAGGTTGTGAAAATGGAGATGGTTATTGTTGTGGGTAATTGCTATCAAAACTAAAATTCCTCAACAAGGTCCCCTGGTAGGAACAAGCAAAATGTCTTAATGGGAGTGTTGATCAACTCATTTGTATGCAATTCCAGGAGTGCTCTGTGATGCATCATCTTTTTTGTTGTTATGTGGAGCATTATGTTAGGAATTGATGGACAAAAAAGTTTTCATTTTAAAATGGTTGAGTTACAGTACTCTACATAACTGTTCCCTTGGTTGTAGCTGTAAGACAAGAAACTGTTCTTTTAAGAAACTTAAGACATTGTTAGCAGCTCTCAGGAAGCATGTTTACAGTAAGTTAAATGACAGTCGATCCTGTGATATTCAGATATTTGGGTTTTATTGTAGTATTTACTTAATACTAGCCAGTACTAATTTCCAGCTAGAAAATGAGCTAGTAAATAAATCTGTTTAGACTATCTGTTACAGCTGACTTCATTTTTAATTTATCTAACTTCCAGTTAAAACGGCCATTAAGTACAAGTTATTCATTTTCCAGAAATTAGATATACTTGCATAAGGAAGGAGAAAGTCAATGACAAATAACTGTGAGAGTTTCCAAAACTGGATTTCACAATATTATACAAAGATTTAAAGAAAAATGTCCTTCTAACAACCATGCAAGACCTTGTAGACCACCAAAACTGTCAGTCTGTTAAAGCTTTCACCTTCGAGAGAGAGGAGAAAATCCAAAAAATCAAACACTCATCATCAATTAACATTTCAGATTATTTGAATTATGAGAAATGCAACCAATTCTTAAGGCTGAACATTGGAGGTATGGAAAAATATTCCTGTATATTTCTTTGAAAAGCTAAGTAAGTGTCATAAGAAGAAAGGAAGTTGCAAGAAAAAAAAAATTAAATATGTTTTCTACTTTTTCTAGTGCTAAAAAATAAATAACTTGTACTTATTGGCCATTTTGGCTGGCCTCTGGCTTTTGTACAGTACTACTTCTACATGTATGCAGACTACTTACTAACTTAGATTTGACTATGGAATTATATTCTATGCTCATTATGTGTTGCCAGAAACAGTGGGGTGCATAATGACGCTGAGGCTGCAGGGCAGAGGCTGACGCTGGAAAATGCGTGTTTGCAAATCCGGATAAGGCCAAAGATTTTCATACACAAACACAAAGGTTCTTGCAAATATGCACAACTGCCATATGTGCAAACAATTCAACACACTGACAAATGAGCTCCCATTTGCATAGGTTGTGCCTCCATGTTTTTCCATAGGCATACATGCAGAAGATGCCAGATCTGCCACTTAAGTTGCTTCTGGCAGTGCTGATCTAAAGCTATGGGCCTGTCCTCACTTATCTCCACGGCCAACTGCAGCGCTGTGCCAGCCTCCATGCTTGACGGTGCAAAACATGCTGTTTTTCTGTGCTACCAGGAGGTCTCGCGCTCCGTTCCATGCTTGGCTCCATCCTCCTGCAGAGTTTTAGCCACAGCTTTGCACTGCAAACATACTTTTGCTGAAATGTTGGAAATGGCTGTGGTGTTTAGCACTGGCCACTGCTTTTCCCAGGTGCAGCGTGTGCAGAATAGTTTTTGTATTGTAGCAATAAATGTAAAACTTTTGAATAAAGTGGGCAATGCACAGCAGGAGGCAAAAAAAGAAAAAAAATCCTGGAATGTGTTCATTTTTTTTCTCTGCTAGCATTGATTAGTCACTTTTCTGGAAGCTTTTCACAAATTATACTGTAACTGCAATTAAAAGTTTCCGAGGCATGGAGCAGAAGTATTTTTGTGTAAGCATGTGTTTGCACCACCTGGGCGATGACGGACGTCTCATACATTTCAGCGTGTTCCTTGGAGAGAATGCTAGTTCAACAGAATGCTAGCTTCTACTCATCTGCATTATTAAGATGTAGAGCTTTTCTGTGGGGCCATATAGAGCTGGAGTTTTGGTGTGTTTAATGAGACAGACTGAAATCATTGTAACAATAGTGTGTCCACTCTCATCACTTTCGGTGCATCTCTGCTGGTCAGTTGCATGAGCCAACAGTGGGATCTCATGGCCTGTTAATTCAATAGAGCCACTGAAAACCGCTCCTACTGACAGCATGGCTCACAGTAATATTTAGTAAACTCCGGAGTCTGACGCTTGTTTGTGTAAGCAAGAGTGTGTGAGACACATGTGTAAGACATATGACTTGAGAAATTTGAATGTGAAACATTTTTTGCCAAGCCAAAGACGCTGCTGCATGCTTATGTGTACATGCCATAGGTTTATCTATATATTCTAAAGTTGTGTTTTTAACTAAGTAGCACAATACATTTTTGTTAATATTTATCTCAGTTATCTTTTTAAAACTAATTATAATAGTAAATACTAATCATTAATAAAAATAAACCAAAGTAAGTATCCTAAAATGGTTATATATGATACTTTATATATACACACACACACACACATAATATCCCTTCTCAGAAATCTTACATAATGTTGAATCTCTGTTTCTGAAATTTTTCCGTTTTTGACATAATTTGAAAATGCATGTTACCCTTTACATTCTATGCTAATTTTATGATAAACAGACATTTGTGAAGGAACGAGCCGCTCACAGGAGCTCAGTGAATTCCAGCGTGGTAGCAGGATAGGATGCCGCCTGTGGAAAAAGTCCAGTTGTGAAATTTACTCGCTACTAAATATTCCACAGTCAACTGTCCGTGGTAATATAAGTGGAAGCAACTGGGAACAACAACAATTCAGCCACAAAGTGGTAGGCCATGTGTTCTCTGGAGTGACGAGTCACGCTTCTCTGTCTGTCAATCTGATGGACGAGTCTGGGTTTGGTGGTTGACAGGAAAACGGTGCTTGTCTGACTGCATTGTGCCAAGTGTAAAGTTTGGTGGAGGGGGGATTATGGTGTGGGGTTGCTTTTCAGGAGTTGAGCTCGGCACTTAGTTCCAGTGAAAGGAACTCTTAATGCTTTAAGGGGATGACCCCTTCCTATTCAAACATGACTACGCACCAGTGCACACAGCAAAGTCCATAAAGACATGGTTCAGGGAGTTTGCTGTGGAAGAACTCGACTGGCCTGCACAGAGTCCTGACCTTAACCCGATAGAACACCTTTGGGATGAATTAGAGCAGAGACTGCAAGCCAGGCCTTCTCGTCCAGCATCTGTCTGACCTCACAAATGTGCTTCTGGAAAAATGGTCAGAAATTCCCATAAAAGCACTCCTAAACCTTGTGGAAAGCTTTCCCAGAAGAGTTGAAGCTGTTAAAGCTGCACAGGTTGGGCCGACATCATATTAAACTCTATGGATTAAGAATGGGATGTCACTCTAGTTCATATGTGTGTGAAGGCAGACGAGCTAATACTCTTGGCAATATAGTGTGTGTGTGTGTGTGTGTGTGTGTGTGTGTGTGTTTTTTATATATGTGTGTAGTGTTATATATATATATATACACACACAGATTATATGTATATATATATATATGTGTGTATGTACTGTATATGTATATACACACATACAACCCCAATTCCAATGAAGTTGGGACATTGTGTAAAACAAATAAAGAGAATATGATGATTTGCAAATCCTTTTCAACCTATATTCAGTTGAATACACTACAAAGACAGGGTCATCATCAAAGGGTCATCCCCTTAAAATACATATAATACACACACACACACACACCATTTAAGCATACTTTGAGGTTCTTCCTCATGGTTCTAGATATAACACAGAACACTGAAAGAACCTTTTTTCAGTTGGTAATATGTATTGAACTCTCATTAAGCTGGAAGGGACGAGGACAAACTCACAATGCCTTCAAAAATGTAAAATGGGGACAAGAGAGTGGAAGTTTAGGTGATGTTATTAAATATTTGCAGTGAAATGACATTAGAGAATGCCTTCTCTTATTTTGCAGATAATTCTATCTCCTTCCCAATGACCTCCCCATGGAGCAATCCACACTGAGAGATAGAGAGAGCGTACGCATACTTCCCCTTCTCTTGCAGCCTGGGGAGATAATGAAATAACTTATGTAGATGTGCCTTTTTCCTGAAGACAGCCGAGTAATGGCCCAGGGCTCTGATTCCACCGGTGAGGAGGATTCTGGGTAGTAGCATTTCATTAAAGCTGGGTCTGATAGACTGTAGGCAAGAGCAGGGGCACATTAAATGGAAACTGTTATTTCCAGGGAAAACGTGGAAGCAGAGAGGTGGGGGAAGGCCATGACAGAACTCTTTGGGTTGTTGCACATTATTTTCATAGATAACTCGCAGCCTGGCATGGTGCATTTACATTAGAGGTTCAAGGAGATACACCTGGTGATGCTGCTAATTCCCTAGCAACATCCTAGCAACTGTTTCTCAGAGGACAAAATCGTTAGTTTGTTTTGATTATCAGTGATGCAGCGTTATATTAGTTTATGAATACATATACAGTGCTTTTATGCTTGTTTATTTGGTATTTGTGTGTTCTGCAGCAGTGCTTAGTGATATTTTATAACCAATAAAAAGTCAATCAGAATACATTAAGTGTGCAACATTTGCTTGAAGCCATCAGCAAAAATGCAGAAAATAAATGTGTTTTGGACATTTTCACACAGAGAGAATGCATTTGTAGCTATTTCAGCTTAATACTGGTTTCTACACCACTCATCCTTCACAGATAAATGCAATTAACTGTTATAGCAGTTGCTGTGCTTGTGGATTAACTGTTGCTGTTCAGTCATTGTTCACATTTTGATTCCATGTCTCTGAAATATTAGTTTGATATTATTTCTGTCACAATACCAGTACCAGTAAAATTTGCCAGTTCTCAGCTCAGTCATGTAATTATGAAGTATATTATTAAAATCATATCATAAGTTTATTGGTTTAATATTTGAATGGCTAGTTCTTAAGATCAGAGCTCATTGTCCAAGCATTATAAAACAATTACTAACATAGTAATGCTGGTAGTTTTCTTTACACTGTCCAGAAAATGTGCATTCTACTGCTACTTGGTTTGGGTTTGTTTGGTGCATGAGTTTATGAAGGTAAGCATTCTCAACAATAAAGGCAAAATGTGTTTCTATTTTTTGGATTGAAACTCTGACAATAAGTCAGAAATATGCATTGAGGTTCTCCTTTGTCATTTGCCTCAAATTCAAATTATTTTCATAGGCTTTTGATGTGTTTAGTGTAGATGACAGCTTAAACAACAAAAAAAGCAAAACAAAACCGAACCATAAGCAGTTAAAAGAACATTCCACATATCTGCACATGGAAATTGAGCGGTTGGGCCTGTTTAATAACTGAAGTGAAAGTATGATCTTTTGGACCAGTTGAAGCCATGAGCTAGTTGGGAGTTACATTTAGCAGCCCAAGCAAATCGTGTCAGAACTCAAACTGCTGCATCTTACACAGGATTGTTGGTACCACTACTACTATAGAAAAAGCAAAATGGTTAAATTCCATTTTGGGATTGAAGAGGCACTGAAATAATACTTTTGACGTCCCTAGCAGTAATAAAATACACTAATGGGAATGTAGTCCAATCGGCGCCAATAGAAGTGCTTATGAAGTGATAGCACCACCTACAGGAGGGGTGGCAGACAATGGTAAGAATGACGCTAAAGTGAGCCTGCAGAGGGAGAGAGATTGCAAAAAGGCAGGAACCGACTCAAATGATGTGGGATCACTCTCAGTAAATACGCACCTCTCTGAGCATAGATTTCAATAAGTGAGAGCTTGGGCAGGACAGCGCTTTAAGTCGATCCATTATGCATGAGGCCAAAAGAGAGACGTGATCCAGCACAAAGAACAGAGGAGCACATCATTTCACCATGTATAAAGGCAGAATCCAATCTACCGTCCATTAGTCCACACCTAGTCCTCTGCGCAGAGCAGGGCAGCCGCATGCTCAGAAAACAATTATGGAAATGAAATGGGCCAAATGGATGGCCCATATTACGGAAATGACTGTGGGATGAAACAATACGCATGGATATGTCTCATCGAAGAAAATTTACACTTTCATACGTTCATGCTGTCTTTCACACATTCATTCATTTAATCAGTCATTAAGGGGTTCATGAAGGGTTCAGGTGGTTTTGGGGTTCCGCCTGCAGTGCAGCCTGTGGATTTATTCTGTAATCTGAAGAATTGTGCCAGAATAACAAGTTAACTGTTGCAGTGATGTAGTCACTAGGGATTAATCCAATCCCTCTCAAATATTCAGTTACTTCTTCTTAGTGCCAGTATTCGATTACTGAATGTGCTGTTCAAGTATTGGTAACACTGCGTCCTGGGAAGTCAGTGAGAAAATATAGAATCCAAAATGAAAAGTCACATCTGGCAATACTTGGACCAGAGGTTGGCAATCCAAATGTTGAGAAGAGCCATTGCACACATAAATATGTCTCCATATGTGCTAATAGGCTAAACAATACAATGTCAACAAAAATGCAGATGTACCTTGTTCTACTTTAAGCATTAGCTCAGCTATAGCTTCTCTTCTCGCATCTCTGGCAGGAAACTTTACTCAAAAGTAAAATAGCATCTTGTAAAATATCTCCTAGCGTTTGACTTTTTACAAAGCTGAAGTCAGCTTCTCATTCACCAGCTTCTTTTTCAAATTTTCCTATATATATATGTATATATATATATATATATATATATATATATATATATATATATATATATATACATACATACATATATACATATACATACATATATATACATACATATATATATATATATATATATATATATATATATATATATATATATATATATATACACATACATATATACATATATACATACATACATACATACACACCTGAAAATCTAATTTTGCCAGTTGTTGCCGACCCCTGACACTAAACTTGGCTACAGTTGTGAACCCAGCTTAATACTGAATCACTTAAATTTCTTGTGAAGGACATTCAGAGATTTGCTTCTAAACACATTATACATGTTAGAATATAATTGCTGAAAACATGAAAAGGCTGAACTATGTAGCAGAACTGTGGAGTTTTTCATTATTTTCATTCTTATTTTTAATTTTAATTAAAGATTTTTTGACTGGTTTTAAATCATAGCTCTGAGACCATGGTGCCGTCCTTCATATGACTCGTCCCCTGAAAACAACATTATAAAACTAGAGCTCATTAGCATCAGTGGTTCTCCTGCTCGATGTTTTTTGTTCTGTGTTGTTTATTGATAGCCTGACGTTATTTGGCTAGATTATGCTAGTCTGTAATACCTATTGCTGACTTGCATAAATGGGAGACAGAAATGACCATTCTGTTTCAGGCTTAGAGCAACACTGATTCTCAGTTAGGTCAGTGTCCTCTGGCTCCGGATTGGATTCTGGCTCTGGTGGCTCAAATATTTAGGCTGTACAAGTCCAATAAAGCGGCTAGATGGAGCATCCGTTTTTCAGGTCATAGTGGTGTTTGACACTTGAGGGAGGCTGCACAGAAATGAAAGCAAATTCTGTGATTGTGTCAGCTGAAGCAGTGCTAGGGGCTTTGTTTCAATCCAAGAGTGTCTTTGCTGCCTGAACTAGTGAGCTAATGGATATGCTAACATTATTCTGAAGCTGGAGTTGGCTTCCTATTCTCCAGCTTCTTGCTGAAGTTTTTCTTTTCCACCTTAAGTGGTACAGCAGTTACATTCTGGGTTAGGGTTATACACACACAAAGAATATATATATATATATATATATATATATATATATATATATATATATATATATATATATATATATATACACACACACCCACACGCCCTGGACAAGATACACCCACACAGAGAGGACCCCGGTCACCCAGCCGGGAATCGAACAATCGAACAGCTTCTTGCTGAAGTTTTTCTTTTCCACCTTAACGATCATGTATATACACTGTTGTGACTGTTGAGATGCCACAAACTTTTCATGGCTGA
Organism: Pygocentrus nattereri; assembly: GCF_015220715.1. Lineage (NCBI taxonomy): Eukaryota > Metazoa > Chordata > Actinopteri > Characiformes > Serrasalmidae > Pygocentrus > Pygocentrus nattereri. The sequence continues at coordinate 11,137,444 of NC_051226.1, forward strand.
TATAAGTCTAGCAAATCAGCAGCATTTTGTAGGTGGGTTTCCTGAACATTTTTCCCTGACTAAGCAAATTATTTCATATTTTATATGCCCATTAAATGAGGAATATTATTAAGTACAACACTGTGACATTTAGAGTTCAGAGCTCCCTTTGCTGTCAAAGGGTCAAACTGGTCCTTTATAGAACCCCTGTGAAAGGAGATCATTTGATCTTGATGGAGATCATATCCCAAAATAATCTTACCTGGAACCGTTTCTTTTAATAGTGTAGACTTGCTGAGTCTAATTGAAGTTAACACAATGTTGTTAGTGCTATTTTGTGTCTGCCCTACTGCTAAACCAGTAGTTAATAACAATCTTAGCCACATGCATTTGTTCACTACAATCCTCTCTCTGCCCAGATGAGCATTGAGCCTCTACAACAAATATAAACGTACATGTTCAGTTGGGCATTTTGCAGCGCAATAACGTTTTAAACGATCATTTTCTAATGGAGTCCTTTTGTTTCATGCTAAACAATATTAGGATTAGCTGCTATACGAGTGCTTTTTACCAATTAGCCTTCCCTTCCTGATGGAAGGTCTTAAAGATGAAACAGTGAGCTCTCAAGCTGTGAGGCAGGCGAAATTGTGTATTAAAAGGCAAATAGCAGATTCAGGATGCAGAGCAATGAAAGCCAATAAACAAGTGGAGGTGCCTGATGCACTTTCTAATTGGCCAACAGGCAGCAATAAAAGGTGGGTCCATGGATCAAGGTTGTCTGCTACAGTGGTGGGGGGGGTTGTAGATTTTCAGTTTAGCATCACTTCACTAATGCTAGAATAGTGTGAAGGTGACAGAAATACCAACGAGAGATGAATACGTCTGCTTGCCTTCCAAAAGCTTTGTAATCTACTGTTCTTGCCCGTTCATATGTGAAATAGGAATGTCGTCACGTGTTCATGTCTCCTTCTTCACCATATGCATGGATGCATTTCATATGTCAAAGCAATTACTGACAACATATTTATCTTTGAGCAGGACACATGCTGTTGACACTTTACTGAAACGTAGAGGTGACTTTATTTGAAAGGAGTGCAAATAATTCCGAAAGGTACCAGCACTCAGAAGTTTGATGAAGCGACATGCTGTAATTATCTTAATGTAGGCTGCATGCCATGAAACCAAAGCACTTCGTGGAGTCCAGTTCACATTGTATGCATTGTATGTTGTGTAGGCTCTATGGATTATATCTGTATCTGCAGATATCTATTCATTTATTTAAATTATCAGCATCATACGTATGTTTAGATTGGACTAATATTTGAAATTGATATTTAATGGCATAAAGCACTGAGAGCACTATAGCTTTTTTAAATTCCAGTCAAAATATACAAGTCAGGGTCATCATCTAGCCTGGGCTTCCGGAGCTTTAGCCCCTAATATTTTTTTAACCAGCTCTGAACATTATAATGTTAACATTTCACTCATTTCCAACTCTTTTTAAAATTTCAAGCCCAAAAAAATGTAGTAGTAAGTTAACAGAGCAATTTTTGTTTCATTATGTTCACTAATTATTTGAAGTACAATAAAATGTAAAGTTTTAGGGCGGACAGGTTACTAACTTCTAAACTATGAATCTAATGTTGTAGGTAAAGAAAAATAAGAAGTGTATACAATGCATTGTTGAGCTCATGTTGGATACAGACCTCTAAAAATGTTCATCACCACACTCACAAAATCACCAAGATGGAATGATTATATAGCTTTTAAAATATATAAAAGCTACAGATAAAATGTTCCAGTTAAAAGGATGAAGAAACGTGTAGAAGAGATGGTTGAAGAGAGAAGAAATGTGCAGAGGACTTTAATACTGGTGTTACTGGGAAACATCTCTGTTTTTGACACATTATTTTCTGTTCTTTTCCTTTCCTTTTTATGATTTTTGTGTAGAAGACATCATTCAGCGTTGCTGAATTATGGCAAATTTGTTGATGTGAAAATTCTCAGAATATATGTCTGAGCAGATTAAAGTCAAGTTCCTTTAGAGCTTCAGATCTGAAGGTGTTTCTGTCCATCTTTCTACTGTGAGAAGACATCTTAACACTGTGTATCTGAAAGGAAGTGTAACTGTCAAGAGGCTTTTACTGAGAAAAGGAAATAGACAAAAAAGAATAACATTTTCAAATCTAACTAGGAAGCTGCTGGTATTCTCAGAACAAAGGACTGACCACCCTAGTGCCTGGGAGGGGGTGGTGGGGGGGGGCGTATGTTGAGGCTTTTATGTAATTTAATTTTTTATGTATTTTTTTTGCTAGTGTAAAATGATTAACTTGTGTTTAAGAGCTTTTTGATCTTCAAGTAAATTAAGGTCCCTAGTTTTACATTTTATACTACTAGTATAATTATTTACTAGTTATTATTATTTACTAGTCCCTAGTTTTACATTTTATAAGTGTATATTGCCATTGGCAGAAAGCTTTTAAAGGGACTCAATTTAATCAATGTTTAATATTTTTCTTGACTGTGATCAAGTTTAAGCAGTTTCTCACAACAGCCCTAGTTGTATGTGGTACCAGTACGGTTTTATTTTTAAATGAAAATATACAGCGATTCTAGCGGTGATGGTGCAGAAAAGCTTGCGGCAGACGTGCTATTTGTTTGAGTAATCTGCGATCCCATTTGTTACCACTGGACTGTTGGGTCGGAACTGCCTCGTAAATACTAATCGACGTAATTAGACTGCTGCTTTCCAGACTTCAGTGACAAAGGGAGCAGTTCCAGGTGTTGCACATTACTCATGTTAGGCTTGGCCTTAATGGCCACATTCTCAATCTGCAATGGAAATGAATTAACAACGAGAGAAACTCGCCGCACAACACAAACCTGCACATCACACATACTCCGGAGCTCCAGTTCAGCTTGTATGAGGGGCTCCGTGCTCCATTGCGTGCTTTGCCTATTGTTTGTGCTCCTAAAAAAAAAGGAAAAAAAGTAAATAATGTGCTCTACTTTATTTACAATTCAATAACACACACACACAGCTGGGACACTTCGCTCCTGGTTGTTTGGGTTTTTGTCTGCTCATAAAACTCAAAAGAGTAAAGTTATGAATAAAACAAAGCAAGTAAATAAGACTTATATAGGAGTAAAACCTCAGCGTGTGTGGCTGCTCACGGAGTAGGACCTGCAGATATGTAGATCATTGTTATTGAGAGAGGAGATTTACAGTGCTCCTGAAGCCGACTCCTGCTGGACTGCAGGCTGCTTTCTGCTGCTGGGAATAAGCCTACCTGGGCTGTTCATAGGGAAAAAATGTATTTTATATGTTACATTTTTAAATGTGAAGCTGTTGTGGAAGCAGAAATGTGGGCATTGTATTTTGCCTTAAGTTCTACTTTATGTTTTGACTCTGAAACATACTACTAATATTCTTTAGTCTTATCTGGTCTACAGGGCCTACCTGGCTTTCTAACAGATTTGACCTTGTTGCCCACCTCACTGCTCTCCCTTTAATGAAAACGCAATTGTTCTTTACACTGGACGGAGTAAATATTTACCGTTTAAAGTTGCTTACTCCCTTTCCTTTAAAGCGAACACACTTGCTGGCAATGCAGTTTTTAGGAGGTATAAATACTTCCTGCCCAAATGCCAGTTTTAGGGGTTTTAGATGATTATGAGCGCAGGCCTTATTTGTGTCACCGCGTGATTAGATTAATACTCATTAGAGACTATCTGTGTCAGCCCCACTGCTGCCCCCCCCCCCGCCCCCCGGGGTGCCAGGCAGCAGCAGCATCTACAGCAATTAAAAACAGGAATCTGTCATCCTCCATCACTGTGCCGTTGTGCCGCACCCTAGAGACATCAACTGATATCATTTTTAGTCTTCTGTCTTCACCCACCCTTCCTCCTCAGTATGCTACTTTCCACAGCTCCACCTGCACTAAAAAAACAAGTTTGTACATTAGGTGTCTAATGCTAAACAAATGTTTTGTATTTGCTGCATATGGCTTTTTCAATGTATATGAAATGTTACCTTTTTGCTAAAAACAAGTCTGGTGAAATAACACATGATTTTCTTTAAAGTTTAATACATTTAAATGCACATAAAGCGTAAATGGTTTCAGGTTCATTGAGGAGAGATTTCTGTTGTATTTCTAAACTTTAATCATTGACTGTTTTAGGAATACAATGGAATATGGTTTGTGAAATAACATGGAAACCATTTATGTTAGGGATGTATAGGTGGGGAGGTGTATTGTTAACAGATTCTAGTTTTCAAGTACGGAAATCTCTGTTTGTGTGTGTTTATGTTGCGTCGCTGATAGTTGGAGGAAATATACAGGCCAACAATTCAGTGAAACGTTCTTTAACTTTGCTATAAAGTGCAAGAGTTGGCTCATGTTTAAAAGGACACTTTGGCCTGAATGAAAAGCCATCTCGATCATTAGCCGTCTGTTATAAGCATGTATACATGCATTCTACAGTGGTGCCACAGTAGTCTCTAGAGCAGGGGTTGCAATCCAAATGTTAAGAAGAGCCATGTTGTCCTTTCTGCAAAAAAAAAAAAAAAAACCTGCCTTGAGAGCCATAACATGTCCATCTTACTTTCTTTGCTGTGAATATGTCTCAGTATGTGCTGATGTACTAGTATAGGATAAAAAATATATAATATACACACAGACTTAAAGCTTAATATTCATTTTAAGCTTTATCTCAGCTGCAGCCGCATTTCTCGCATCTCTGGCAGGAACGTTTTCCACAAAAGTGGAATAATTTTTAGTATAATGTCTCAACGTTCGATTTTTACGTGGCAGAAGTCTTTTCGTTCGCCTGCTTCTTGTTTCCATTCCACCTTAAATGCTGCAAGAAGCTGGTGAACAAGAAACTTGACTTTAGCTTTGCAACTTTTCACTGTCTCATTGCAGATTGAACATATCAGGGAACCAGCTGGGTGTATATGAACGCAAATACGTCCATTCATCTCCAAATTATAAATGTTCATCATCCTATATCTTTCTCATGCCTTTTCGTTAGCTACTAGCTTGGCCAGGTTCTCATCTTTGTTGCTATGGTGAGTAGTCTACACGCCAACCTTCAGGATTAAAGGGTGAATTAGCAGTTACACATTAACACCAGTGTTTGTTAAACAGTGTTAGAACTAACAATAACAGAGCTTTATTTTACTACAAAGGATGGTTATTTTATTTTTACCTTCATATCTCGTTCTGCCGTGGAGCTGCACCAGAGCAGTAAAAGTGTTGCTGACCAATTATCTGGAGTAACATTTATCTTTTTCAGGCATCCATTTCATGCTGAATATCAATATAATTAATTTCCTTTCCTATTGTTTTTCCAGGGCTGGGTTCAGTGAGATCAGTAGCGAGGCTAGTAGTGTAATATTAATGTAAACTAATGTTTGTGTAATGTGTGCTGGATATTTTAGATTAATGAAAACATTTGAAATTTACATGATGAATTCTGTCTGATCAATGTGGCAGTGGGCTTCAGTGCTGTGCTGTCCCTTCGTCATCCATCCACCCATCCATCCATCCTCTCAAGAAATAGATTAAGGAGAATGGAGGGTTTTTTTCCCCAAAATAAGCAGCCTGAACTGAACAGAAAGTGGTGCATTAGCCTGCTCGCTCCTGTTGTTCTGGCAGCCATGGTGTGGCTGATATCATGGTGTGTCTGATATTTTTACAGCAGAAAATCTAACTGTATGTGAGTCACGGTACTCATTGTACCATAAAGCCTGTATCAAAACAAATACATTTTAATAAATGTTTTGTAATACCCTTTGTACACTCATAGACACTTATGCTGATAACCTTTGGGGTCTCACTGCAGGCACTTTGCATTGCATCAGTCTCATTTAACTAAATGAGTTCCTTAATATTTGTTGTTCTACTCATGAGCTTATTACATACAGGCTATAAAGCGGTACAGGGAGATGTAAATGCATTTGCATACTTAGGTAGCCTACATTTTCATTTTTTTTAAACTCCTGATGAATTTTTTTCTAAATAATCATCACATTGCCTGAAAACAGTAATTATGGGTATCTGCACAGCCGCCGAGTCTAACGCACATCATTATAATTGAGTTTTGAACCATTTTTGTGCTCTTTTGGTCACCCATTAGCTGTAGGAAGTGATGATGGTGGTGGTGATGATGAATAGCTGCTTAAATTAAAGGACCCTCTCCTCCAAACTTAAGAGAGCAGTTTGCACAAAGGAAACCGAAGTTTTCTCCCGTTCTGAGGCTGCATTAATTGCGTGTGCGGTGGGGCCCGAGCTGGCTCAGCTCGCAGGAACTCCGCTCTGATCTGCCCTTAAAATAGCGCCTCAGATGTTTGTCACCCGGTGGCTGCTGCGTTGTTGTCTTGGATCTCGTCGGGTCTCATCTCTCCCCTGCTTAATTAACGGAGGTGTGAGGCTTTTCTTCTCAGCTTCCTCCTTTCCCTCGCTTCTGTACTCTCTTTGTGCCTCTCTCTCTCTTTGCCTCTTTCTATTATTCTCTCACTCTCTCTGGCTCTCTCTGCCTCTCCCTTCCATAATCCTTCTCTCACTTTCTCTTGTTCTCTACGCTTTTCTCAGTCTTTCACTGGTTTGTTCTGCATCTCTCCTTCTCACTCTCTCTCTCTCTCATTCTCCCCATTTCTCTCTCCGTTTCCCTCGCTCTCCATGTCATGCTCTCGTTCTCTCTCTCTATCTTGCCCCTTTTCTCTGGGCTTTTCTTTTTAGTCTTTTTTTTCGTGATCTTTCTACTTGTGTTTGTTCTCTTTCTGTCTTTCTGTTGTTCTCTTTTTCTCTCCTTTTTTTCCTTTTGTTCTCTCTCAACCTCCATTCTATACCTCTCGTTCTCTATGCTTTACATTCAGCATCTTGCTGTCCTCTCTCCTTATCCTTCTCTTTTTCTCTCTGTCTTGTTTGGTTTTATTGTCTTTTTTTTCTTTCCTCTTTTCTCACTCTCTCTGCCTCTCGCTCATTCACTCTTTCTGTCCTCTGTTGTTTTCTTCCTTGTTCTCACTTCTGCTCTACCTTTCTCTGTGCTTTTCTCTCTCTCACACACACCCTCTTGGTCTTTGGCTCTTTTTCTTTACTTTTTCTCTTTCCTTTTCCCTCTACTTTTCTTCAAGTCTCTCTTCTGCTCTTCTTTCTACCATTCTTTGTTCCTCTCTCCCTCTGTCACTCTTTCTGTCGGTCTCTTTCATTCTTTCTCTCTTACTCTGTTGCTGTCTTTCTCTCTATCTCTATTTCTCTCCTCTCTTTCTCTTGCTTTTGCTCTCTATGGTTTTCTCTTAGTTTTTCTCTTGCTCTTTCTTTCTCTCCATTCCTCTTGGCTCATAGCTTTCTCTTGTTCTCTCTTACTCTTTTACTATCCATGTCTTTTGTACTCCTTTTCTTTGTTCTTTTCTTTCTGTTGTTCTCTTGTCTGTCTATTTTTATCTCTTTCTCTCACAGTATCTCTCTCTCATGTTATCTCTCTCTAATTCTCTCTAACTCTCTCTCTACTCTGTTTCTCCATCTTTGTCTGTCTTTTTCTCCACACTGGTGAAGTGAAGGAGTGCTAGTGGAAGGGTGAGGCAGTGTAGTGGGGTGCTGTCTGATAAGGATTACACTAAACAAATGGAGTGCGTCACGATTAGCCCAGGCTGCACGCTCACAGCCAGACGTGTCACGTTGTCATGTTGGCTTTCTTCTTTTTTTATTTTTTCCTTCTTAGCGCCTCAGTGTCTGTGGCCCGTCCCTCCCCGCTGGTGTGTGTCACGTCTCTGTGGTGGCTGTCACAGGTCCAGCTCTGAGGACGTCACCCAGCCATGCGCTCCCATTAAACCTGCCTCAGCCAGGCCTGTCCGCCCACGCCCTGCCACACTAATCCCACTCCACACAAAAACACGTTCCACGCACATACTGCTCGCCACAACCGGACAGCAACGTGTATTAGTGTGCAAGCATGTGTACATGCTTATTGGTCACCTTATTATGGTCAGGTATCTTGTATCTATAGTCATTGTCCATTATATCAGATCCAGTTACTTTAAGCGTGCATGTGCTGAGAATGGCCCACCAACCAAAAGATACCTGCTAAGTGGTCATCCTGAGGGGGTCCTGACCATTGATTGCTGTAAAGGGGTACGCACAAATTTTGTAGAGAAACAGATGGACTACATTCTAATTGTAGATGTGTATCTATAGGGTAAGTTAGCCTGATGAAATGGGCAATGAATTTAGGTTCAGTGTAGCTATGCATCTGTGAGCACTGCCCATCCAGATGTTTGAGATGATTTGCTTTCTAGTGAAATTTCTGCATGGTTTGTCTATTTGTCTTTTTGTTTGTTTGTTTCTTTGTTTCTTTGTTAGGTCTGTAGAGTAGTGTTTGATTTGAATGTTTAAAAAAAACATACCTGAACTCATACCTATACCTATAAAAAACATAACCATGGTTGGTTAAAATAATGTACCTTCTTAACGTTTTACTTATTATTTGGAAATATTTCATAACATGCAGCTTCATGTTCATCACTTGTCATTGCCAATGTGAAGAGTAGGTTTTGACTAAATAAAGATTTGACTTTAGGGCTGCAAGAAGAAGTCAACAAGCCGACCAGTCATTTACCATGTTGATGATGGATAAAGACTTTCATGCTGATCGTGCTCACCCTGCATGTTTGAATCGCCCTTCATGGATGGCCAAAGCCGATCATTTATATGTTCACATTGTATGATAATGTTCTGTCCAGGTGACATGCTGTGAGAGTCTGTGTGAAGGGTAAACCCTTTGGGCAGCTCTGTCTATGGACACATTCAACAGCTGAGCACAAATGAGTACTGAGCAAAAGTATTAAGGAAGCATGGGACAGCAGCTTTGCTAGTGTGTCACACTGCGCAGTGGAACTAAAACCACCAAAATAATATGTTGTACATGGATAGGTGAGGACAACATGGTCTCTTTAGTCTGTTTGCAAAGATTGGATGGATTAACTTTGCTAAATCTCAATTCAGTCCAGTCACAGGGTCAGCATATATGGGCTTTACTGCATGAAGTGTTGACCTTATGTATGCGTTTGTCTGTTCACTGGTTTAGGGGAAGTGGTTGTATTTGTAAGTGTGTGTGTTTGTGATTTTGATAAATTGGACAGTGAGACCACTCAAAGAGTAGGATACCAGAATTTGACACTAGAGATCCACCCGATCATTCCACTAGCATTCAACTGCAGGCCAGCAGCACCACACTTTTAGGTCAGGTACCTAACGAGTACGACTCTTTTGGTTCATTTCAGAATTGCAGTCACACTTTCCTGCCTTTCGGGGAGAAGTTTAACATCAAATTTATTTATTTATTTATTTAAAGCACCAAAGTGTATACCGTATGTAGTAATGCTGCTTGCAAGTGCAAGAGCTTTACATGACATCAAGAGCGTGAGGCTGAGAGTGCGATACTGCGGCTCTGCAGGTAGACCCTTCTTGATCATACATCTTTTCATTTGGAGCTTGTTTGTGTTGTTAACCATTTATTGCTACCTTGTCTCTAATCCTGAAGTTTAGCTGACTATGAACAAATCAGGCTTAAAAACAGGCTATAGTTACAGTGTTTGCTTGGCTTTATGAGAAGAGTGGCTTTCAATCCTAGTCCTGAGGTACTACCGCCCTGCATACTGCAGTGCTTTAACACACAGCATTAGTTCATTAAGAGGCTGTTAAAGTTTGGGAGTGGTGGACTTTTTCTCTAATGCACACTTTAAGTCTGTGTATCTGCAATCCGGATAAGACCATCAATTTAGAATGAGCAGAAGATGGTGGTGCTATGATTGGGTGAAGTGAGAGGAAACCAGAGAAGGCATAATCGTGTGATTAGTCAATTGCTCAAATAATAGTTGATTAGTTGATTATACAAGTAATCGGTAATTGCAATTTGGTTTGACAATATTTTTAAAGATGTTTTTAAAAGAACCACCTGAATACCTTTTGGCCCAAAATAGTAGTAGTTTAATAAGCAGAAAGGCTTGAGTACTGATGAGCGCTGACAGCACAACAAGGGGATTAAATGGGTGGGATTTAATATTGTCAGCTGACTGTCAGACTGGTTTCCTCCAAATAAATCTGCTTAGTTTTTAATACAGTGGTCACCAACCCTGGACCTGGGCATTAGCCTTCTTATACAGTCTACTTCCAACCACAATCTTCAACACTTACTCCAGATAATTAAGTTCTGCAGAAGCATTAGTGTCAGGTAACGGGCAACATGTTACATTCAAGTTGGAGCTGATATCTGGGGGAGGGTTAATGACCACTTCTATGTTAAATTACTGCAACCCGTATAAGACAGCATGGTTATTGATGTGTTTTCTGAAGTCCATGTTGATTTTTACCCACTTTTCCCCCAGTTTAGTCATGTCCTATTCCCACCTGCTATCTAGGTCTTTTCCTATTACCCAGTGTTAGCAGGCTGGGAGAGTGAAGGCACTATTTACTTATTGCATCAAACTCAAACTCTTTAATAGCATTCTGAAAAGCTAGATGGCCCCAAAACTGTTGACAGACAGTGTACGTGTATCTGCATTTGATTTTCTGTATTCCGAAACGCCCACACTGCCTGAGTCTACTTTTACTCTAAAAATAAGATTCCCCATTGGCAGGCTAATCTCATCCAAGAGCAGGTTTAATCTGCGTGTGGAAAATTAGCTGTAAGATTATGTGAGTAGATGTAAGTACCTCTGAAGCACATAACACGCCGGATACGGTTTCTGATTTAGCGGCTGCATTTCATGCGCTGTAAATAAGAGCAGCAGGGCCTCCTGTGGTTTGTCTAAAATGGACACACTCTCTCACACACATTCATGCAGGCTCACACTTCATGCCACTCCAACACCATCACACTCCGACATCCTCTCACACCCCCATCACTATCAACACCCTCACTCTCCTCCAGCCAATCAGCTCCTCTAGTTTGAAGAGGACGTGTTTCCATTCCCCTTTTTAGCTGAAGGCTTTTTAGGAAAACCTCAAATTCAGATCCATCTCTGGCCATCCCCTCACCTGTGTGCTGCAGCCTGGGGTTTCTAGCTCTTCCCCTGGGTGGGTGAACTCTATCCCCACCTGTCAGACAAAGCTAAACTCACTCAAGTTTTCATTTGCATTGTACTATACAGCTTTTTTCTTATTAGTATTACTAATTTACAAATGTATTTATTTATTTACCTTGTGGAGAATGTCAAGATATGAATTAAACAACATTCTGCACAGTTCAGTTGTTGAGATGTGAAGAATATGGTTAGAATGTTTTGATGAAATGTTTCATCATAGAGAAACTTTCTGATTTCTTTACAGATGTGGTGATAAGAACCAGGTATTGCAGTGCAAATATAGACATTTTATATGGCATCAGAATTAATAAGTGGACCTACATGTGTCTTCTCAGTTTTTGCATGTAACATTAATAATAGTAAAATAGTGCCTTAGATATTAGGCAGCATAGTTTGCAGCTATATTGTATAACAGGTTTCTGTGAAGTTGTTAGATGATTAAATGAAATGCATATCTGATTCCTATCACCACCACTGTGAACGGTTTAGAATCTGTAAGTTCCTCAAGAACAGAAGATATATCATCAAAGCACTCTAAACGACATTATGTCTGAGACATACATACACAAACTACATACACCATATTGCCAAACGTATTCACTCACCCATTGAAATCATTGAATTCAGGTGTTCCATTCATTTCCATGGCCACAGGTGTATGAAACCAAACACCTAGGCCTGCAGACTGCTTCTACAAACATTTGTGAAAGAATGGGTCGCTCTCAGGTGCTCAGTGAATTCCAGCATGGTACACTGATAGGATGCCAGCTGTGCAATAAGTCCAGTCATGAAATTTATTCACTGCTAAATATTCCACAGTCAACTGTTAGTGGTATTACAACACATATATGTCACCAAGCCCAATGCAAATGCAATGCAGTTGTGTAAAGCACCGCCACTGGACTTAGAGCAGTGAAAACATGTTCTCCGGAGTGACTAATCATGTTTCTCTGTCTGGCAATCTGATGGACGAGTCTGTGTTTGGCAGTTGCCAGGAGAACGGTACTTGTCTGATTGCATTGTGCCAAGTGTAAAGTTTGGTGGCGGGGGGATTATGGTGTGGGGGTTGTTTTTCAGGAGTTGGGCTCGGCCACTTGGTTCCAGTGAAAGGAGCTCTATGCTTCAGCAGATCAAGACATTTTGGACAATTTCATGCACCCAACTTTGTGCACAAAGCAAAGTCCATAAAGACATGGATGAGCGAGTTTGGTGTGGAAGAACTTGACTGACCTGCAGAGTCCTGACCTCAACCCGATAGAACACCTTTGGGATGAATTAGAGCAGAGACTGCGAGCCAGGCCTTCTCGTCCAAAATGAGTGTCTGACCTCACAAATGTGCTTCTGGAAGAATGGCCATAAAAACACTCCTAAACCTTGTGGAAAGCGTTCCCAGAAGAGTTGAAGCTGCTATAGCTGCAAAGAGGGGGTCAGCAAACATATTATTAAACCCTATGGATTAAGAATGGGATCTCACTCAAGTTCATATGCATGTGAAGGCAGACGAGTGAATACTTTTGGCAATATAGTGTATATATAGCAGTTTCAATCTCAACTACTATGGCTGGAAGCTCACAGCAAGAAGAGCCTTGGTTCGATTTCCTGGGCGACCAGGGAAGCTTTTTGTGGGTTGTATATGTCTGTGTGGCTGCCCTGTGATGGACTGGTGACCTGTCCAGGGTGTTTGCTTTCCAGGTTCTAGGACCCTCTGTGACCCAGGAAGACAAGCGGCTTAGGAGATGGATGGAGTACTAATTATTGGAGACTTTGTTAATTATCTATTTGTTTATTTAGTAATTGTGATACCATTTTAATCTGTAAAGTGATCATTGTGATATCAGTGTGTGTGTTTGTGCATGTGTATTGTCCAGCCCTAGTCCACTGGGCTCTTTCTCATGGTTTGTATGTATTGCCCCTCCAACTCTTTCCTTCTGAAATAACCCCTGCTTTACATTTCTGTGCAATGCCTTTAGCATTATTTTTTGAGTGGTTAGGCTTTAACATGAAAACGTAATGACACCTTTCGATAATTCTGACATTTTTTTCTGTTTAATCACAACTTTATTTGAATGTGCCTGTTTTAATGTAGCTTCATCAAGCAAAAATGCTTCTAAGTTTTTATATGTTACCCTTAGATGATCGGTCTGAAGCTGAATTCTGAGCGATCTGAAAGTCTTGGCTCACAGGAAAAACAGAAATGAAATCTCCTTCTCTATTGATCTGTAATGTTTTCACCCCCAAATCGATCAACAGTGTTCTGAAAGTTATAGATCACTTTTACCAAGAACATAGCAATCTGTCAGTGTGTAAACATCACTCAGCTAATGTTAGTGTAGGAGAGGACAGAGTTCATTTAAAATGATTTTAAAAAATAAGTCCAAAGTATTAAACTTACAGAAAGCGACTTTAATATAGCTGTAATCCTGCCTCCTATGAAAGTTGGCCTACAGAAGTTAAAGCAGGAATTTTAGAGATTATTCTTCAGTGGTAACATGTTTTATATGACATGAAGTCTAGCTCTTTTGCTTCTGTGATAAAGGGATTGAAAGCATATCAGCTTAAGAATTGGTATTTAACATATAAAGGTGATATTAAAGAGGATTTATATGAGTGAAATTGTACTCACTGTCCTCTTGAGCATAAATGGAAGCCCAGATCATCTTTAAACTTCTCTCCTCCTTTCTTCTGAAGGCCATTCCAATTCTTCTGAACCATTTAGTGAGATGGTGAAAAATGCACAGAGTTCATTAGTTTTAGATTGAGGCTGACTCGTCAGGTAAAAGCCAATACTAGTACAAAATACATTTATCTAACACCAAGCTTTCCGAATCTCGAAAGCCTAGACATCTCATCAAAGGTAAATACACTCTGTTGGCCTTAACCCTATTTGCAGTTGGCAGTGATGGTACACTAGGGCCAATGCCAATGATTCTCTCTTAAAGGGAGAATTAGATTTAAAAGTAAAGGCTCAAGCATGTCAATATCCATTAGATTTGCACTCCTGCTATCGCATTGTCCGATTCTCGCTCAAACGTCATTATGGCAGCCCTTATCTAGCCCTTTATTCACCAGCCTGCTGGGAGTTTTAAGATCCAATTCGAATATATTCCACTTTAGAAGGAAAAAGGCTTCAATGCAGTAACTGTCCACTTCATTAGAAACATCTAACTTGTACTTCCACACTTGACACTCTAAGGTGTATGTATGTAAGGTCTGCTTTCTACAGTAGTCAGACACCACTCTGTATTACAGTCAAAACTGCCATTAATTGTAATTTATTCACTTTTAAGCAGGTGGTGGCTGGGGGGATAGGGGGAACAGGGGGACAGAAAATTAGAAGCTTCAACAATTAAACACAATATATCATCTTTCTCAGTATTAATTATGTGCACCCTTTGGCTTTATTACAGCTTCCATTCTATTCAAGAGACTTGCTTTCAGTTTTTGAAAGAAATCTGCTCACCTCTTTCCATGCATCCTAAAGAGCTTTAGCAGCGTTAAATCACATCTGATCCTTTCAACTACAGCTCTTTTACAAAAAATCATATTTAAGTGTTGGTACATCCCCAAGTAACAAAGGTGAAAGACAGAAGTGGGTTCATGTTCGTTACTGCCCCAATTTAATCAAAAGTAATCTGAGGAAGCTGTGAGGTATTGGAGAGTGAAATAGCGCGGTCTTCCCAGGCTAGCTGTTTTTAGCAGTTGGCTAACTTGTAGCAGCGCTCTGTCACTTGCACAGCATGGAGAATTGATGATAATGTAGATCAAACATGACACAAAAGCACCACTTTCAGTTTAAGCATACCTAAAGAGGAGGACTCCTTTTGTCTGGTGTTAGATATATTTTGGTTCACCCCTCAGAGAAATCCAGTCGTCGGCTAGCTGGTGATTGAATATTATTATATGCTCTGACATGGACGTGGTAGGACTGAAGGCAGTTAGGCGGTGATCCATCACTGACACACCGAGCCAGCTAATGTTTGCTGTTTGTGCTAAGTTGACTTTGTTGAGAAACTAAACAGTTTACCACTGTTATTGGCCACTTGTCTAGCATTTGTAACGAGATAGCCTAGCACTCGTCACCAGACAGCTAAAAATACTGTTTTCTTTCATAAATTATGACTATTACAAAAACTGCGGCCGTGCTTTTCCAGCTGATAAAAACAGCTCGCCAGAAACTTTCTACCACTCTCCCATGACAGATTGGTGAAATGTTTCACTGTTTGGTGAGTATTTGTCATCTTTTGACCATAAAAGATAGTAAAACAGCAGTTAATCACCCAGGAGCAAAAATCAGCCTTCAAACTTGAAAGAAATGTTTAGACATTTATCATGATATGTATCGATATCAACTGATTTGACTTTTGTTTATCGTGTTAACATTTTGGCCATATTTGGGGCAGTTGTGGGCTGGAGGTCAGGGAACTGGCCCTGTGACCGGAAGGTTGCTGGTTCGATTCCCAGCACCGACAGTCCGTGACTGAGGTGTCCTTGAGCAAGACACCTAACCCCCCAACTGCCCCCCGGCGCCGTGGATAGGGCTGCCCACCGCTCCGGGCAAGTGTGCTCACTGCCCCCTAGTGTGTGTGTGTGTATTCACTAGTGTGAATGCGGTGTTTCACTTCACGAATGGGTTAAATGCGGAGGTGAAATTTCCCCGTTTGTGGGTCACTCTATATCGCCCAGCTCTAGCCTGATCCCAAATATTTGAGCCAACCACATTTAATTTCCATACGTGTTAGCTTTCACAATGATTGTTGCAATATACAAGATATTAATTGGGTGCATTTTTAAAGCTGAAATGCATTTATTAAAACATGTTATAGTTCAGCAAAAAAAAAAAACAGTCATGACAGCTTGGAAGCAGAATGGCTAATAAGCCAATTAGATAGTCAAGTTGATAATCACAATTGTTTACATGACTTTTAATCATCAGCTAAAATTCCACGATCGTGACGGGCTGTAATTGTTTGAGGGAGGTCCAGCTACTGACTACGTGTTAAACATCTCCTTTTAAGCGGCATTAATTACTTTATCTTATGGTGTGACATTCATTACAAAACACATGCATTAATGACAGAAGTTGTGTAAAAGTATTCTAATGTTGGTGGTAAATGAACAGGAGACAAAGTTACAGCTCACTATGTGGGTTTTGTGGATTCAGAGACCTTTCTGGTGGAATTGTGTAAATGCACGCTCCGTGCAGGAAAGCATTTATGTCCATTGTGCTTCAGAACCTTTCCCTGAGCAGATGAACCTGATGAAAACCTGAAGAGAACTTGAAGGGCATGTTTTCTGTGGATGTGCGTGAATTATCTACTATGGTCATCATATCTTTATCAATATAATGTTGGTTTTGCATTTGAGACTTAAACCTCTAACCGAATATTATTTGAGCCTGTGTGTGGTATTAAAGACGTATGATGTGGTCTAGAAAACTCGGTCCCACGTTATATTAAGTGTCTCTAATAACTGTGTAGTTACACATCAATAGCATTTACCAACACTAACTACTGTTGATTTAATCAGTGTTACAGATGGATTACAGCAGTATAGCCTGTGTAATTGTGTTGTGTTTTGCCTCTTGTAATTACACAAACATATCTTTTTGATTCACTACAGATGTTTTTTTTTACATATTACATTTGGTCTACATAATTACTGTAGAATAACTGTGTTGTAACAAGGTAACTAATCACATCACATAATTGCCATTCTATAATTACCACACTGTGAATGCACTGTACCTGTGTAACAACTGAAGTTGCTACACATGTATAATTACATAGGGTGTATTGTTGTAATCCATCTGTAACAGTGACTAAAACATTAGTAGTTACACTGTTGTTGCATATGTTGTTCACATATAACTACACAGTTATTAGGGACACTTAATATGAAGCGGGACCGAAAACTCCTGCGTGATCGACAGTCTTGCAGAGTTTGCTGTGGGCTCTATATATTAGTTGATTACATAGTTTGCAGGTTGATTGTGTTGATTGTCAGAGATGATAAAGGATAGTTCAGACAGCACTAAGAACTGCCTCTATCCTTTACATATCACTTTTTCCACTCCATACATTTTCTCTCTGGTCCCTCCTTTCTCGCCCCTTCCTTTTCTCTGTGCTCCATCTGAAAGCCTGCCAAGCTGTGTTTGCCTTCGTAATTAGGAGCCAGAGTGTGCAATCGCAAGTCCATTAAAAAAACAGCCGACGCTCGGCTGGTTTATTGATAAAGCATTACGTGGGTGGAGGTGTGGAAAGTGGAAATGTACACGAGTCCACTGGCATATCAGATAGATTCTGCTCTAGGTATAAAAAAAAAAAAAGCAGGTAGAAACCTAAATCTAGATTAAATGTCATTATGCTATAACAACCTAATTCCTAGCCACCATTGGCAATGGAGCAAAAGCACGCTAATGTGATGGGAGAGTAGAAGAGCTGTTTGGTACAAAATATCTAAAACCATGTCAGTGACACGCACCATCAGACACAGGAAATGGACTACGAAACAGAGAGGGAGAGAGAGAGAGATTGAGATGGATAGAGAGAGAAAGTAATTGTGTGGAGATGAGAGAGCCACAGTAGGATATTTAAATGTGCTTGCTGCGTCCCCGCTCCAATTGGGCCCCTCAGGAGGACGTGATATTTAAAAGTGACATGGCTGACCCTCCACATTTGCGATGTGTCATCATGCATCAAGCACAGAGGTGTGTATTAAAGCTCCTCCTAATGGTGTGTGCATTGGGATTTATACTTCCAATTAAATCTGCAAATTATATGATTATCCTGTGTTATGTGCAGGGCCATTTTGGAAATGAGTTGCACTATTCAGCACCCCCCCCCTTCACGCTCTCCTCCAAAGATAATAGTGCAAATAGCAAACTGCATCGTGACTGGATTATTAATGCACTCCCTCCTACAGCCGAAATCATGTTTAGTGTTTGGCAGCCACTCATTTGTAGTGCAAGGATGAGGCGTAAAAGAGCTTTACCTTACAGTGCGTTTACGTCGGCCCAACACGGCACTAGTTGTGAACGTTCGCCAACCTGAACATTCATTCACCATGTACGGGGGTCACAAGGGTGAAACAAATGAAAATGTATCATTGCAAATTGTAATTTTGTATAATTAATCATTTACTGTGTGTGTGTGTGTGTGTGTGTGTGTGTGTATATACTTGTATGTATATACACTATATTGCCAAAAGTATTCACTCACCCCTCCAAATCACTGAATTCAGGTGTTCCAATCACTTCCATGGCCACAGGTGTATAAAACCAAGCTCCTAGGCTTGCAGACTGCTTCTACAAATATTATTGAAAGAATGGGTCACTCTCAGGAACTCAGTGAATTCCAGCGTGGTACAGTGATAGGTCGTCCAGTCATGAAATTTCCTCACTACTAAATATTCCACAGTCAACTGTCAGTGGTATTATAACAAAATGGAAGTGATTGGGAATGACAGCTACTCAGCCACATAGTGGTAGGCCACGTAAAATGACAGAGCGGGGTCAGCGGCTGCTGAGGCGCATAGTGTGCAGAGGTCACCAACTTTATGCAGAGTCAATAGCTACAGACCTCCAAACTTCATGTGGCCTTCAGATCAACTCAAGAACAGCATAGAGCGCTTCATGGATTGGATTTCCGTGGCCGAGCAGCTGCATTCAAGCCTTACATCACCAAGCACAATGCAAAGCATAGAATGCAGTGATGTAAAGCACCACTACTGGACTTAGTGAGCAGTGGAGAGCAGTAGAGACATGTTCACTGGAGTGATGAATCACACTTCTCCATGTGGCAATCTGAAGGTCAAGTCTAGGTTTGGCGGTTGCCAGGAGTACTTGTCTGACTGCATTGTGCCAAGTGTAAAGTTTGGTGGAGGGGGGATTATGGTGTGGTGTTGTGTTTCAGGAGTTGGGCTCGGTCCATTAGTTCCAGTGAAAAGAACTCTTAATGCTTCAGCAGACCAAGAGATTTTGGACAATTTAATCCTCCCAACTTTGTGGGAACAGTTTGGAGATGGCCCCTTCCTGTTCCAACATGACTGCACATCAGTGCACAAAGCAAAGTCCATAAAGACATTATTGAGCGAGTTTGGTGTGGAAGAACCTTTGATTTCCTACTAGAAAACCTACTTGTAGGCAAATAAGACAATACTCTGCAGTGAAAAAGTTCAGTCCATTTCAACTTTTGCAACAGATCCTGACCTCAACCAATGAAAAAATGCATGGGAGGCAAAGCAAGTTTACTTATACAGCACCTTTCATACACTGAGATCATTCCAAGTGCTTAACAAATGAGAAATTACAAAGATGATTCAAATTCAAATTAATTTGAAGTTCAAAAAGTAAAGGATAATGGAAATGAAAACATGATTAAAACAATAGTTTTTAAAAGACTAGAAATCAATACATTAATCAAATAAAATTGAAATTAGAATAATAAAGTGCTGTTAGAAGTGCAATAGAGCTAGTTTTAAACTGAGCTGAAAGCTGCTCAGATTGGAACATTTTCAGCCCAGATTTAAAAGTGTCCAGTGTCGGGGCTCTTCTAATGCTGTCTGTCAACTGGTTCCATTTAAGAGCCTCATTGTAGGCAAACTCTGCTTCTCCACGTTTAGTCTTCACCTTCAGCAGGACTGACTGGTTCCTCGTGATCTGAGAGTTCTGCTCGGCTCATATCCCTCCAGCATATCAGACAAATATGCCAGTCCGTCACCAGTAAGTGGTTTATAGACCAGTAAAAGTACCTAAAAGATTGTTCTGTAACAAACTGGTAGCCAGTGGAAGGATTTAAGAATGGGGGTGATGCGCACCCTCCTTTTACTTCTAGTGAGACTCTGTCAGCTGCATTTTGAATGAACTTGAGCTCTTCGTCGCTGTTGAGAGCCCAGTTTGGAGACTGTTACAGTAATCAATCCTGCTAGAAATAAAGACGTGGGAAAGTTTCTCGAGGTCTGTTTTAGCCAGAAAATCTCTAATCTTGTTCATGTTATTAAGGCGATTAAAATGCCGATTTAGTTACCGCTTTGACATGACTGCTAAAAAAAAAAGTGTCTGTTAGTACACACAAGGTTACTTGCTAGTTCTTTAGATTTTAGGACACTTGGTGTACAGCTAGTCTCTGCCTCTCATTGCTATTTCTGAATAAAATAATCTGTTTTATCTTTATTCAGCTGCAGAAAGTTTTGTCCCATCCAGTTAATGATGTGCTCAGAACACATCAAAGTGAGTAAGGGGCCATACTTGTTTAGTAACAGGTAATTTGCATAGCAGACAAAGGCAGAGGTCCAATGAGAATTTGAGACAGAATAGAGGTTGATGGGTGCTGTGTATTCCATATTTGTACAATGCCAGATTTTCTGAATATAAATTAAGCCTGGCAGTGTCATTATATACCAGTCTGTCAGATTAGTGACAAATTCTTGGCTGATTTTTAAGATGCATGCCTCTGCTCCAGCCCTGTCCACACACAGACAGTGGACCTCATTCTCCAAAAGCTAAGTTTGTTCTTAAATGTGTTCTTGAGAAAGGTCCAAAGAAAAAGATTAAGAGACCTTTATTAGTCCCAAACAGGGAAATTTCACCTCTGAATTTAGCCCATCTGTGCAGTGAAACACCACATACACACTAGGGGCAGTGAGCATATTTACCTGGAGCAGTGGGCAGCCCTATCTGCAGCACCTGTGGAACACTGTCGGCTCTGGAGATCAAACCGGCAACCTTCCGGTCACGAGGCCGGTTCCCTAACCTCCAGCCCACAACTGCCCCCATTTATGGAATGTTTTAAACTGCAGAATTGTTCTCACCTTTGTGCTCTTGAATGTGTGTAGATTCTGTTCTTACCTAAGAACAAATCCCAAATAAGAAAGCATTGTAAGTGGGTATTAAGCAGACATTTCCACTTAAGAATGGTTGGTGAATGAGGCCCAGTGTCTTTATGGGTAGACTGAATATTGCTAAAGTGGGACATTTTCAGAAATATTAGTTTCGTTTTTTTTTTTTTAACCATGATCCCCATGGTAAATAATCTATATTAAAAAGCTTAAAATCTGCCTTGCACTGTTCAAAAGCAAAAATCAGAAATACAGAACAAAGGCTAGCTGACCCTTTTTAGAACCTCTGCTGACAGACGACTGCATATGTTTTGTGATCCAAACAAAAATTGAACATTGGCTGATACTTTAAACTTTTAGTTGAAGTTTGATGTTTGCCTGTAACATGCATGAAAAATGTAGAAGAAGTTTGGATCCCCTTCCGACGGGACCCTTTTTTGTTGGCTTGTGCATATATATTGGTCATAACAAAACAATAGTCACCTATGAGCTTTCTGAGTGGCTGTCCCAGTCCAATTATATTGTTGATAAAGTGGGACAGAGGAAAACTGTCTACAGTAAAAACAGTAAAGATGAGTTGAAATTATTTCTACAAATTACAAGTCTTAAATCAAATGTTACTTCTTAATAGACTTGACATGCCTCATACTGCTGTCATTTCACTTATCATTAATTTTCATGATACTGGTTTTAAAACGGAGTATGCCTTTTTCCCAAAGGATGAAGTATAAACGCATGAAGATATAGAAGATCAAGCTTAAGTGTCCCACTTCACTAATATTCGCAGTGTGTGTCTATAAGTCCATCTTTTCATTGCTTAGTGTGTAGCACTCAGGTACTCACTTAAAGGTTTAAAGTGCCAGTATTGAAATGCTGAAAACACTATTAGGGTATTAGTCACGTTACATTGAGACACAAGAAAATGTACAGACCAACAGTTTGTGAGTCATATTTGTGAGTATGTATGTTAGATTATACCTTGCTGCACTAAAACATAAATGCTTGAATCTGGCCATGTTGCCAGTGGTACTGTTGTTAAGGATGTTACTGAGAAGGTAGCATTGATTTATTGCTAACTAGGCTGGCTACTTTAGCTGATGCTATCTAGGTCCAGAAACAGTGAAAGTATAATTCTCAGACAGATAACATATTGGCGCATCATCCACTGAGGAGAAAATACCTCGTGTCCACATCAGCATCCAATATGACATTGGTTATCAATGTTAGCTCATTAGCTTATGTAAACAGGCAGCCTCCATTACTCAAGGTCAACCTTCTGATTTTTCTCAGCTACTTTTCCATAACAAAATATGTTTTCAAATGTATTTCTCGGAGTGTGAAACCAGCACTGTTACCTAAAAAGGGCTGAAGTCCGTCCGTCCGTCCGTCCATCCGTCCATCCATCCGTCCATCCATCCGTCCATCCATCCATCCATCCATCCATCCATCCATCCATCCATCCATCCATCCATCCTCAACCACTTATCCGGGTCTGGGTCACGGGGGCAGCAGCCTAAGCAAAGAGGTCCCCCGCCACCTCCTCTAGCTCTTCCGGAGGCATACCGAGGCATTCCCAAGACAGTCCAGAGATATAATCCCTCCAACGTGTCCTGGGTCTTCCCTGGGGTCCCCCCCCCCCCCCCAATCGACATGTCTGCATGTCTGGAACACCTCCCTAGGGAGGCGTCCAGAGGCCATCCTTACCAGATGCCCGAACCACCTCAACTGGCTTCTCTCAACGTGGAGGAAAAGCGGCTGTACTCCGAGCCTCTCCCGAATCGCTGATCTTCTCACCCTATCTCTAAGGGAGAGCCCGGTGACCCTGCAGAGAAAGCTCATTTCGGCTGCTTGTATCCACAATCTCGTTCTTTCGGTCACTACCCAAAGTAGTACCCAAAGGGCTGAAGTCTTCATTTTTAAATTTTTTTTTTTCGATAGTTGTTTTCCTTCTCTGTGGTTAACCAGGCATCTATTTGTGAACTCTTCTGGATATTCGACTATCAAAATTAGTTGGAATGCACATCCGTAGTTGGCGCCATCTGCTCTAACTTTTTTTGACTCCATCCGTTCCCTAAATGTGATGTTCCAGTCTCCTTATGAACTGCACTTGACACTTCCCATAGAAAATGAATGATCTCTGTTGTGGTGCGCTGCCATGGTAGATCATTGTCAGTGCACTGTTAGCCACACTGTGCCAGTGAATGGGTTTGTTGAAGAATGACTACAAGAGATTAACTAATGTTGGCTAAAACTCCATCAGCAGTAGCAAACTTTTGCTATCTCTTCCTCACTGTCCACAGTGCACACATGCCCAAGCGCACACATACACAGAGAAAGAAGTGGAAGGCCAGTATTTTGACATTTTCCGTCGTAATGAGACAGGGTCCATATCGGGTCTTATCTGTGTAGATCCAGTATAGCGAGCACCTGGCTGAGCCGTTAATTGCTTTAGGAATTGATAAGAGAGCCAGGGCTGGTCTGCAGGTCTGTGTGATAAACCCACACATCCATCCGTCAAAAGGCGCACACACACTGCTGACAGCAACGCCGCACTCACCAGATCCTCATTGGTGTAAATTATTGATTTTCATATGACAGCAATTGTAGATGGTGTGTGAAGACAGGCTTGCTGGAAAAACAAGGCAAATATTTTGGTGTTGCTTGTTCATGCCTGTATGCTAACACTGCTCAAACAGTGTGGAACGAGAGACGGCTTTTAATATTTAAGAGAAGGTAGTGCTGCATGGTACTGATAAAATTCAGTCACAGTATTTTCCAAAATTATATTCAAACATTTTAATTTCTATTAATAAAGTTAATTGACTCATACTTCCTGAGTACTGCTACTCTATGTTGAACGACTGTGTTACTACATACTACTATACTATTCACATGAGATGTTGTCTGGACATACATATGTCAAATAATGTTACCAAAAGACATATACACCGATCAGAAATAACTTTATGACCACCTCCTTTCTCGTTTCTACACTCATTGTCCATTTTATCAGCTCCAGTTACTGTATAGCTGCACTTTGTAGATCTACAATTACAGACTGTAGTCCATCTGTTTCTCTGATACTTTGTTAGCCCCCTTTTACCCTGTTCTTCAGTGGTCAGTGCCCCCATGGACCCTCACAGAGCAGGTACTATTTGCGTGGTGGATCATTGTCAGCACTGCAGTAACACTGATGTGGTGGTGGTGTGTTAGTGTGTGTTGTGCTGGAACGAGTGGAACAGACACAGCAGTGCTGCTGAAGTTTTTAAACACTGTGTCCACTCACTGTCCAGTCTATTAGACACTCCTACCTTGCCAGTGCACCTTGTAGATGTAAAGTCAGAGACAATAGCTCATCTACTGCTGGACAGTTTGTGTTCGTCATCCTCTAGTCCTTCAACAGTGGTCACAGGACGCTGCCCACATGGCTCTGTTGGCTGGATATTTTTGGTTGGTGGACGATTCACAGTCCAGCAGTGACACTCTTGAAAACACCAGCAGCACTGCTGTGTTTGATCCACTCAGTCTGGTGCAACACACAGTAACACACCACCACCACCACCACATCAGTGTTACTGCAGTGCTAGAGGTGGTCATAATGTTATGCCTGATCGGTGTATAATGTTTTGCATGAGATTTTAAATTTCAGAGATGGGATTGTCCACTATACATTGTTGCTACACCAGCAACGTGAAAAGAAACTGTCTCTGTATTATTGGGCTTGAGAATTAATAGACTTTTTGTCCAAAATGTGTAAATATGCTGCGTCACACGTCTTTTGTTCAGTGTTTCAATTAAGTCCTAGATTTATCAACTTGTTTTGGGTTGCAAAGAATACAAAAAGTGCTTAATCATGTGTCTCTACACTTGAGGAAATGGGGGAAAAACCAGAACAAAACTTCTTTTCTCACTTGACTTCTCAATTCATGTAAGTATATACATTCCCTGACCACATTATTAGGTACACCTACCTTGTGTTTTCCATTTTATTAGATAATTTTACCATTACAGACTGTAGTTTCTCTGCATAATTTATTAGCACCCCTGTACCCCATTCAACAAAGGTTGGGACCTTCAGGACCACCACTGAGCAACTGCTATTTGAGTGGTGGGTCATTCTCAGCGCTGCACTATCACAGACATGCTAAAGGTGTGATCCTGTCTTCACAGAGTGGATCAGACACAGCAGTGCTGCTGAAGTTTTTAAACATGTCCATGCCATTGCTGGACTGAGGATAGTCCATAAACCAAAACAATTTATCCAACAGTGTCCTATGGTTAGAAACTGAAGGGGCAGAGGCTGACCAACACAAACTATGCAGCAGCAGATGAGCTGTCATCTCTAACGTTATATCTGCAAGGTGGACCATCAAGGTACGTAGGTGCGTCTAATAGAGCGGACAGTATGTGTGCACAGTGTTTGAAAACTCTCAACACTCACATGAACACGTCACAACCACGCTGGTGTCACTGCAGTGCTAAGAATGATCCACCAAATAATACCTGCTCGGTGGTGGTCCTGCTGGGGTCTTGACATTTCTTGAATGGGTTAAAATGGGGCTAGCAAATTATGCAGAGGAACAGATGGACTACAAAATGCACCGAAATGCAAAGTGAATCTGCTGAAATGATCATCGTGAAAATCATGTACCTAATAAAGTGGTCATCGGGTGTATGTAGTCAAAGATAACTTGTACAGTTTCTTTATTGTAGATGAAGGTGTCAATAATGTTACAAACACTGAAGTAAAAATCTACTTGCGTCATGGATTTGGACAGTCTTGTTTGGATTTGGGTAGTCTTTTAATGGCATTATCACACTTTGCCATGGAAAACTAATCCTATCTGAAGGATATAGTTAATATTAATTTTGTTGTGTTTTTTTTCAGAACAAATGACATTGCGTTTATCAAAGCTTTTGTTCCTTATCAATGAAATCTATATTATGTGACACCAATGCTGGTTTACTGGTATAGACAATATACTAGACAATATACTAGTCAGCAAAACAAACAACTAAATGTAAGCAGTGGGTGTGCTAGTATTTTGATAGTGTGAGAGGGAGAGAGTAGTAGACCAAGAGGAGATGAGGGGAGTCAGGGTGGAAACTTTTCAGTCTGCTAGTGTGTGTGTGTGTGTCTCCCCTGGGTCCTATTCCAGCTAACCATATTTGAATATAAATAAAATGCAGGCTGCCTTTATTGAGCTGTGTGTGTGTGTGTGTGTGCACACTGCAACAGATGACCACTGGCTGTGTTTGTGTCCTCTGAGATGTATAAATGAGAAAAAGTGCAAATGGCTCTCTCCCTCATTCCCCCACAAGGCCACTTAGCCCACAGCTACAGACCAGGGAATTTAGCCACTGCCCCCTCGACACTCAGGGTCCAGAAAAATACAGCTTTATTCTTCACTGTTGATATATGTTTACATGCATGTGTATTGCTAGACGCTCCTGGATGTTAAAGGAACCATTTAAAGGAACAGTTTGACTACACTAACAAGGCTATCAATGAGCACAAGCTGGTAGTCACCAGCTAGCGTGATGCCATTTAATGGGATGCTAACCGGGGGATATCCGCTTTGATTCACTGTTAGCAGCATTTGCGCTATTTGAATATACTGTTCCTTTAACAGAGTTCACCACTGCTGTTGAAGTGATTACACAAACCGGTGGCTGTTTGCTGTAATTCCCTCTTAGCATCATTAGTATTATTTTTAATCATGCATTGATCCAGTATACTGGATTGGTACTGGCATTGATACTGACCTTATTAAGCTAAAATGATTGGATATTGGCCAGATGTAACCAATCCACATTCAATACTGTTTCTTAGTTATGGATGTTATGAAATACCCAATACTCATTCATATTCGTTGTCCATTTTATCAACTACTCCTACCATATTAGTCAACTTTGTAGGTTTATAATTAGTGACTGTAGCTAATCTGTTGCTGCACAACTTATATACCGCCCTCTACCACATCTATCAATGAAGATGATCACCATAGGACCACTGCTGACAATTGTGCACCAATTGTGTATTTATATAAAAGCTAAATGTTAAATTTAGTCCTTTGCATTGCTGTCGCTGTATTTAGATTCAGTGAGCAAAGCAAACATTAACTACTAGTTCAAACATTGAAAAAGGTTTGTTCTGCCAAGTTCTATTGGAGTTTTTCTTTGACAGAGCAAGTAGCATTTAGAGATGATTGTGATTGGCTGAGAGGCACATCCATCATTATTTTGCAAACAATCAGTTATTTTACTGAGCTTTTCCTTTAACAGAAATCTCCACTGCTGTCCATATTCCAGCAGTCTTCCTCCAGGTTTGACAGCAGACTCACCTAGCCAAAAAAACCATCATACATCATCAGCACTGCGGAAGGCATTTTCAACCTTTTCTTCAATAATTAAAAGACAATTATTCAAAGAAAAAAAGAGAGAGATCCATTTGGATGACTTCTCATTAAGCTTATAATGTACATACCGCTTGCAGATGATGTTAATCATTTAAGTAGGGAGAACATTTCATTAAATATTAAATAATGGAAGATTAAAACATGCAAAATTTAAGCACCTAGACTCAAAGGGACATGGGTTTAATGCTGATATGGAAAAAAAGTTCCAAACTTTCAGAGGTGGCAGTGTGTGACCGCTGATAAAAGACAGTACAGAGACCAGGACAAGCCTCCTGCACATCAGTCTGCAACATCAAAGCTGTATTTTCTCAAGGATGGTGAAGGTTTGAATCTTTAGCTGTGTGGTGCAATCTTAACTTGTTTTTGCTCCTCTCAAGGCTTTCTTAAATTAGAATGGCATTGAGATTGCAGCTGAGGACACATGCTGCTTCATGCAAAATATATGAGTAAATAAAAATGAATAAGTAAAAATGAGCTCAGGTGGTGTCTCACCACAAGCTGTTGCAGGTGAGGGGGAAACAAAGCAGAGGATTCTTACATTCTTACATCCATTGTTCTCTGATGAAGTGAAGATCTACACTCTCACATGCTCCATATATACACCCTGATCTCTTCAAAGTCGTAGGAGCAGTTAAATATTTCAAAGAATGTGAATGTGCAAGAGAGAAAATCTGGCTGTTTCAGGTGCTGTTTCACACTTCCCTAGGATATAGAGTGCGAGTTCTAATTTTAAAGACAGTAAGTGTTGTCGTTCTGTTTGTGGTTGCACATTTATTCAGAGTAGTGCTGAATAAATGTGCTTGTGTGTGTTATAGAGGTTGGCAGGTATAAGACATTCAAAAGCCAGAGACCCCCTTAGTTTATTTGATTTCCAGTCAAAACGGCTAAAAAGGACAAGATATTAATTTTACGGAAAAAAGCGCAAGAAGCCTCAAACGCTAAATATAACATCAAGGTTTTCAGTATTTAGTGTGTGTGCTCTTAGCTTTTATGACAGCTTCTGTTCTTTTCAGAAAACTTGCTTTCAGTATTTCAAAATAAATCTCCAGGAATATTTGTCCATATCTCCAAACTTCAGTCTTAGAAGTTGGTTGCATTTCTGCATTCAGTGTTATTGGAGTGTTTTGTGCTGGGACTCCAGCAGCTTCTTCATTTGATTTGGAAATTTTCTTCTTTTTGTCTATTGTCTTTTCTCAGCAAGGGTTTCTAGACAGCTACACATCTTTTCAGACCCATAGCTGTAAGGGTTGAGCCTGCACTGCCTGCTGCCAGCAGAGGGTGCCTGGGCCACCTGCTGCCTGATGAGGGCAACGGTGGCAAGGCGCCATCGACTAGTTAGACTAACTCGACGCACCTGGGAACTTCCTTATTTAAGATATTTAACGCCAATGTTTGTCGCACCTTTGTAGATGGGTGACCGGTACGGTACATAGTCCAAGAAAAGAAAAGAGACGTGAAAAATTGCCCTGACACCAAAAGGAATATATATATATATATATATATATATATATATATATATATATATATATATATATATATATATATATATAAAAGAGGGCTGAGAAAAGAAATCCAAGCCATGCACAACTCTTTGCTCCTGGAAGGGCAAACCTGTTACACCCAAAGCTGACCTTCCTTGTGCATTTGTTTTTTGTTTGCCATTCCTTTCCCCTTTTGCTAGCTCTGCCTTTGTTTGAGCACGCTGTGCTTGATGTTCTTTGCCCCTCTCATTTCCGCCTTCCTTCAGGTGCTTTGCCCGTCGTCGCCTGCATACTCCAGTGGCGCAGCGGTAACGCCGTTGACCATCGACCATAACAGCGGCGGTTTGAACCTTCGTCCAGGTTGCCTCATTAGTAGCAGCGCCAACCGCACACTCTGTTGCTTTGCCCATCATCGCTTGCACACTCCAGTGGCGCAGCGGTAACACCGTGGACTGTCGACCATAACAGCGGTGGTTTGAACCCCGGTCCAGGTTGCCTCATTAGTAGCAGCGGCAACCGCACACCCCGTTGCTCCCTCTTTACCTTTTTCTGTTTTTGCTGGGTTTCAATTCTGCACTTGGGTCTGCCTCCCTGCCGTCCCATAACAGTAGCATAGTGTGTTTTTCAGATCTGAAGCAAGAGTGGAGCTCTTTAAAGCTTTAGTCCTTTGGGGTATCAAGTTTCATTTTAAACTAAAGAAGTTTAAGATAATCGAGATATCAAGTTAGAGGTCTGCATGGGACCAATGTTTGTTTTCGTCTCGCCTGTTCCCATAAGATTTCTTCACGCTAACATATAAGTTCCACACTGTTTGTCCTGCACCCTCTCACAACCTAGGCAATTTGCCCCGCTCCCGCCCGCAGACCTGTATAACTGGTTTCCATCTGCATGAGTTGTGGTTGAAAATGACTGCCACATCAAACATGCCTTCATTTGGCTTTATCGTTTTTGGCCTTTATTAAGAGGACTTTTGACAGCTGTGGCTGCCTCACCGTCTAATGGCTCTGCCATTTACTTATTATGCACAAAAGTGAAATGGGTGACTCGCTGTTTAGAACTACTGTAGAACATCTGTTTACAAGTGTTTACTTTTTGGTATAAATGGCAATCATTAAGTGATAGTTATCATTTTATTTTGGCTTTTCAGTCATTTGTGCGATTTCTGTACATATATGTATTGTCCTGCCCTCACTGAACTGGTTAACTTTTTTTTAAGATATGAGAACTTCTATACTTTTTTCTGTGTGTTTTTTGTTTTTCAGTAAAAATATGAATACCTTTTTTTTTTTGCTTTTCCATACTATCTTCGTCTTTAACATTTAATATTTCCATTCAATAAATGCCATTACAGGAAAGCTGCATTTTTACTGAATCTGATTATATAAAACACTTGGTTATGGTATCACTAATTTACAGTAAAAATATCAAAATATGTCCAGGCTTAGTAAATATTGTTTATCTGATGATGACACCTCTGGAGGTCTACCAGCTCGTGCAGTGTTGTTAGGAATCCTATATTCTTGATATCTTTTAATAATGGTTTGAACTCCATTTTTGGAAACTCCTGTTATTTACTCTAACTTACCGTTTCTCAGGCAAGTGTTGAGGAAAAGAATTGTTCTTACATTGAATCTCCTCAGAAATATCTCTAAATAAGTGAAAGGTGATCTCTGACTTGAGCGCTGTATGTTTATAACAGTGTTGCAGGAAATCTGTAGTGCACCAAAGGAAAAGGCCACAGGGCCATAAGAGAATGCAGTAATGACTACATTCCTTCCTTTTTTTCCACAGATAGGAAAGTTCTGTTTGATGGACAGCTTTCTAACTAGCATCCCACTTCAATGACCTTCTTGAATGAATGCCTGTAACTAAAAGTATGTAAAAGAGAGAGAGAGGGAGAGTGCGGGTGGGGGTGGGGAGAGGGGAACAGATTGCCATCCTTCATAAGATAAGCCCCCCAGGTTTAATACACATTCCAATATCCTCAGCAACAGAAGTCAGATTGTAATTTCTGACGAGTATAGATTGCATAACAACATCTGGCTAATCCTCAACCTACAGGCGTATAAGCATATTTTTCTCTAATTAGATTTATTTGCTGCCTTTATATGATTCGTCTTTACCCTTGGCATTTTGCGCTCCAGCAGCAGATGTCATTAAAATTCCTTCTCGTGAGGAGCCGAATCGGGATGATATTCATGGGGAGATGTGGAGGAGAGTGATGAGCGGAGAACATGAAGCTTCGCGTTCATTGATCCTCTGCACCTCAGAAAAAGGAAAGCACGAAGCTGCCAGCCAATGGCTGTCCTCCGCACCTCTGTAATGAGCCACAGTCTGATCTGACATTTTCTGCAGAAGAGCAGCAGTTGGGTGAATGTAGTTAAATTCTCAGGCTATTGTAACTTATCTCTAAAATTTCCCTTCGGCTGCAGCACATGTCTTTATGTTAGTTGGTTCTTTTGATGGAGACCAAAATGTGGTCTGTGATTTCTTGCACTGTGAGATTCTCTGCGTCTGGAGAAGGTGCACTACTCTACTCACAAACGATTGTTAGTGTCTACATACCAGTGGCCTGTTTTTCCAGGCATGATGCTTATGGTCACATTTGATTGGTCAGTCAATGGCCAAAAGGATTACAGGATGCACAGAGAGAGAATTCTTTCTGGCCCTCTCAATCTGTCTGTCTGTCTATCAAGTAGATTTTTCCACAGTGTATGTCATTAATGACTAAGCTGGACTGCCCAAATGTGGCCTAAGGGGATGTTGGCCCACCATCACTGTAAAAAAACGGTAAAATAATCTTAAATCTAGTCAATAAATCTAATTTTTCCCCCGCTGAGATTGATGTAAGCTTATTTTAAGACTATTTAACTTATTTCCATTTACTATTTACATTTGTTTTCTTGAGTTTTTTAAGTCAATTTATCTCACTATATTGGCAGGTCATTTTGCTTGTTTTAAGAAAGCAGCCAAATTATTGCCTGGTGTAGTGGAATAATTTTTCTTGAGAAAATTACTTTATGCTTATAAGTGCATGATATCTCAAACTAAGAAATATTAGATATTAGGACTCAAATTAAGATAATTCCATTTGACAAGATGCTATTTTTTGAAGTAATACTTACCTGCACCCCCTGCATATCACCCAATTAAAGAGTGTATAAAGCATATATTCTTATATCGTTTTAAATGTGTATCAATTATAGTATGTTATACCACATTCTAAAAAATTAGTTGAATTATTTGTCTGTATTTGTCTTCTGTATTTGTATATTGACTTGTCTTTCTTGCCCACTACAAACGTTACACATCCATAATGATCAAATATTTGGGTGCCTCTGATTTACAATATCTGAAAATGAGCTAAGTTGACTAATCTGTCATGTACAGATTCATGTTAATTTGCATTGACACCAAGTCTATATTGAATAAAATGTAGCAACATCAGAATATTCACTTCTTTTGTGTAGCAATATAACAGTGTCTTGTTACCATGTCTAGTAATTGTCTTGGCTAATGCCATATTTTGACAAAACCGCTCATGTCACATGCTATTTTTTGTGAAATGCCCTCTAGATAACTCATAACACTAGACATTATGACATACATGTTATGACAGTTGCCCTTAATGTAAATCATACTTCTATATGTCTTGACATAATCTGTACAGACCCAGGGTGCTCAATCCTGGTCCTCCTGGAGGTCTACCACTCCAGAGAGTTCAGATCCACTACACCTGACTCTAATCATCAGATGTTCCTGAAGGCCTTCATTACCTGGATAAGATTAGAGTTTGAGCTAAACTCTCTAGGACAGTAGATCTTCAGGACCAGGATTGAGCTAGACTCCTGGTATAGACAGCTCCTGACAGCATATGGGTAAGGCAGTGCTAATTTGATGATAGTATTATACTATCACTTAGCTTTTGGAGCTGTTATGCTTGAATAGTATTCTGTCTTTAATAATTGAATTGCTTAATGCATAACAGTTTTTACCAGACTTGGGAAGTGACTGAATGCAGTTACATAATTGGAATATAAAAAATAAACAGGTGACTCTGTGCCTTCAGTTACAAAACATACAGTAATCAGATTAGTTACATTACAAAACCAATCCTGGGCAGCAAATGGGCCTTTTTTGGATGATAAAAATATCATTTTGTTCATGTTGTTATTTTGCAGGCAGCGTGAACTCACTTCACCAATGCTCTCTGGTTAGCAGAGCAACAGCCAAGCAGCTCAGATGGTTGGGTTTCAACAATTTGCACCAAACATCAGAAGGTTTGTCCTCTGTTTTGTCACAATTTGCCTTGTTTAAAGATGTCTTGTTAAATGTAATTTCACATTAATTGTTTGAGGTTTAAAAAAACAATCCAAAACTAACAAAGTAATCCGTATATGTTACTTGAATACAGATATTCCTCTGGATTAGGTTACAGTTTGTTATATAACAGATTATAATTTTTAGCAGGTAATTAGGATCTGTGCATTTTAAATGAATGCATTAAAAAAAACCTTGCTAACCCTGTTCATAACTACCCTGCAATGGGTAATCTGAGGAATGGAGAAAGAACCGTTAATGTATGTTTAAAATCTAGCACAAGTAGAACCAAGTAAGGAAATGTAGAGCAACCATCAGCACCCAGAGACAGATACAACAAAGAAAAAAAAAAAGATTTCAATGGATTTGTTTTATGCACTCACTAAAATGAATCCACCTGAACTGTATCCTCAATTAACACATATCTTCTTTACATTTTTACTTTTGGTTACAGGCATATTTTGATTTTTTTCAACTAAAAGTGAAATGACAGAACATCACTGTCACTGTAGAATATTGAATGGTGGGAATTGTCATTTCTCTGGGCCTTCAAGGTTAATGTGCCAGTACAGAAATATCGGCTTCCTCCAGTTAACAGAGAACTTAATGAATTATGGGTTTAAACTGCAGTATCACCGTAAAAAAACTTCTTGGTTTTAAAAAACTGGTTTGCATTGCTTTTTTTTATTTATTTATTTATTTTTTTACTGTAAATACCAACTCAGTTCCCTTCTCACTACTAATGTAGTAGTATTTTAAAATGAGTTGATTTTAATGAGCTGTTTGACAAAGCTTGACAGCATTGGGTGTGACTCTCAGGAGTCCCCATCATACAGCGCAAAAGGAGCGATATCAAAGTGACTGCGCTACAGGGTAATGCACAATCGTGTTTTCAGTAAGCACTCAAAGCCTCTGATGCTAGGCTCGTGTGTCGCTCAATGTAGTCTGTTGTCAAAGTTGTGCAGAACATGTAACAGTAATTTGTGAGGGATAAACAAAGGAATTCTTCTTGAAAAAATGTGGCACATAAAGTGGCTACCATATGATGTAGTATAATAGTAACAACTAGATGATCATCACTTTGTTTAAAATACACTTCTTTATGTTTCTCTTCTTCTCTGATCAAATTTCTATGCAGTGTGAAGGCAGGCAGTTATTTTTATTCCACATATAAAAATGTATTTTAAAGTCCATAAAAAAAAAACCTTAACCTACAATCAGCTTCGGTGTGCATTACAACTTGATGAACACAGAGATAGAAAACATGGTAGCTTATAAAAGGCACCAACTCTGTGTTGATGTTTCGCTATGGACAAAAACAATGTGTGTGTGACATAACTGTGGTGGCACGATTAAATGGTTTTGGGGTCCATTGCCAAATTCATGGAATGGATCCCTGGCAAGACACTCATTTGATAGTGTTTAACTCACTTGAGTACACGTGATTTCTTATTTTTACCCCTACCCCTTGTTTTCGAGTGTCACCTTGCCTCCAGGAATTGAGTTACAAGAGGTAGTGGTTGAAATCTTCCCCAATGAAATGGGACAACCCTCAAATAAAGAAGAACATTACTTCATCAACAGACTACTAGCGCTGCTCTGTAGGCGACCCTGCCAGTCTGCAGTGAGAGCAGAGGAGGGTAAAGTTCAGCAACCTCACTGCTGGGCTTTAGTTACATTTAGGGAATCATGCCTTCAAAGAGGGGAGATGCGACAAGTATTTATTATTGCCCACCTCTAATTCTTCGGTGATGTGAAGCTAAAGTCAGCTATTCACCTGCTTCTTGTTTGAATTTTCCCAGTCTACCTTAAATGTTACAGCAGTTCTAATGCCTGTGGCGCCAGATCGTAACTGCTGCACCATTTAAGGTGGAATGGGAAATATAGTTAGCTAGCTAGCCATCAGAACATCAAAAAATGACTAGCTATCTTAAATTAAAACAACATTAAACTAAGATAATATATAATATAATATAACATTTTTAGAGGGCAAAATACTCATCCAGCCATCTTGCTGCTTTTTCTTTTCTTCTCATAACACTCGGTTTGGAGTGTGCCCCTCAAAGCCCTCCATCCATCTCAAGAAATATCGGGACAGCTTACCTCTAGATGTGAATGTGCAAAACTGAGGAGTAGGACTAAGGGGCAAGGGGTGAAATGGGCTTGGGCCTTGGTCTTGGACTTAACAGAGAGATGTACAAGATGGTGTGCCTGGTTCCTTCCAAGCAGCTTCTTTTATCTGAACACATGTTGTCTTTATAATATACTGCGTGTGAAATAATTAGTATTGAATTGCTGTTTAATTAAAATTGGCCTTTTTTTGGTCTTTGTCAGTCTGCAAAAAAATGAGGCATTCCCAAACTTTTGACAGGCAGTGTTTGTAATTAGGTTCCTGTTGTTTGTCCTCCTATCTGAATGTATTCTTCTAACTTCTATTTGAATGTATTGCTGTGAATGTACGTAATGCAGCAAGATGAGAGATTTCTACACTCAGTAAGATCATTTCGGTGGACTGCCACCCTGAGCGGCATAGAGGGAGAGAGGGAGAGGAGATGCAGGAGAACGATAAGTCCCCAGCAGGGTGGAGCGTGAGGCGAGCCCAATGAAGCCGTGATAGCTTCAATTTTATGGTTAAGAGGAATGTGAAAATTCATCACGGTGGCGGCGAGATCGTGGCAAACAGCTGTCTCCTCATCTCTGATTCCAATCCACAGCAAAAGATAGAGGGAAAAAATGCTGACTTGTCGAGGCTGGCCTTGTTCTCAAATGTAGATAACACTGGGAGAAAGAGGTGCATTCGCGCTGCTGAATTTCACACGTTAGCTGTGTGACAGAGGATTATGATCAGAAGAAGCAGCTCTGTGGGTTTGCTCTTCTTCTATTTAGTTGTCTTTTTTTTCTCTGTTTTGGTAGAACACATCACCGACCTTCCATGTAACTCAATCACTCATTTGTTCACACGTTTAGCAGGCTGATGAATTTCCACAAGGGTGGACTATTACCACTCAAGCAGCTAGACATCATAATACTGGAAACTGGCATGAACTCACTAGACATAGATGATATTACCTTGTGTATTGATGTAATAGCAGAACCTTTTTCATACACAAACAGGCAAACCTCTGTTATATAAGTGAAAATTAAAGTTTTGTAAGTACAGACACCAATAAAATACATTTGAGTCTTTACATCAGACTTTTAATAAAACGCCTCTATAATCAGTTTAGTGTTGTATTTCTCAAGTGATAGCAGGTGGTCCATGAAAACAGATGTGATTCAGGAAATTATGGGTGTTAACTGATAAAAATGACCACATATTAGGTCAGTCACTATATACCTAGCTAGGTGTAGCTTCCATTCTCTATACATACTAACCACCCACTTCAGTAGATACACCTTGTATATAGATCAGACATAGAAATGCTGCTGGAGTTTTTAAACACTGTGTCCACTCACTGTCTACGGTACTACAGCCACCTTTGTTGATCCACCTTGTAGATGTAAAGTCAGAGACAGAGAAAGTCAGAGACAGAGAAAGTCAGAGTGGGTGATTTGTTGATGCACAGTTTGTGTTGGTCATCCTCTAGTCCTTCATCAGTGGTCACAGGACGCTGCCCACAGGACGCTGCCCATAGGACGCTGCCCATAGGACGCTGCCCATAGGACGCTGCCCATAGGACGCTGCCCACAGGACGCTGCCCACAGGACGCTTTTGGCTGGATGTTTTTGGTTGGTGGACTATTCTCAGTCCAGCACTGATGTTGAGGTGTTAAAAAACTCCAGCAGCACTGCTGTGTCTGATCTTCTCAGACCAGCACAACACACACTAACACACCACCACCATGTCAGTATCACTGCAGTGCTGAGAATGATCGTACACCGTCTGTGGAGGTCCTGACCTCTGAAGAACAGGGTGAAAAGGGGCCTAGCAAAGTATGCAGAGAAACAGATGGACTACAGTCTGTAATTGTAGAACTACAAAGTGGGTATGTCTGTTCTGAGTGAAGCTTTTAAAATGGACAAGTGAAGAAACGAGATGTGTTTAATGTAGTGGCCAGTTTTTTTTTTCTTCTTCAGCATCCATGTATATAAACACAGGGTGTCTTCACTGCTGCTGCCATAGCAGTGTGACAGATGTTTAGTGGAGATGGAAATGACCACTTGTATTAACTTCCATCTCAAGTGATCTGATCGTAAGTGGACAGTGAACCATATAGAACTGTTTCCATGTGTCTTAAATGTGTCCCCATCGTTCGCTTTTGATCGGATTTCATAGCTAAGATGGGGGCTGCTCACATTTACTTTGTCCATTTCTCACTGTATTTGTTCTCAGACAATAATGTCATGTCATGTTATGTTATGTTCTTGTACATGGATTTGCTCTTACAGTCCTTTAGATCACATGGATTTCTAATGCACACTGTAAACAAACAAGAAAGGAAGTGAAGAAAGAAGCTACACAAAGCAGCTGCTTTCATCTCTGTGATGATGCAGCTCATTAAGCATCCCTTTTTTGCTGTTGGGGATGCATAACGGTGCTTTAGTGTTCACTCTGTAAATGTTTTGTGGTCATATGCATTTTATGCCCACCCCCACAGGTGGTTTAAATGATCAGATCACAGTGTTTCTCCAAGGCACATTGGATCTCATTGACAACACTTATCTAGCTCAGAACTTACAATAATACCAGGTATGAATGGGGATTTTGATTCAGTCAGGCTAGTGTTTGATGTGGCTTTTGCAAGGGCAAAGATTTGGCAGTACCTCAACAATAGATTCTTTGGAGCAATGTCAGTGGAGCCCCCTTTGGTTACCTAAAGTATATTTCAATCCAAAAAAAAAAAAACACTGTGCGATCAAGCCAAGAACCACTGAGGAACCTTTGTATTTTAAAGATAATACGTTAAAAAAAGAAAGTTGTTCCTTCTCTCAATTGGTTATTTGTAAACAAGGCAAACTGTAACCCAGTTGAATCCAAAACTTAGATTGACTCAGGCCAGTTTCTGACATGAGTCTCAGTGGAATGTCTCTCTCTCTCTCTCGCTCTCTCTATCTCGATCTCTCTCTCTCTCTCTGACTGCCTGCCTGCATTATCACCACCAAGCGATCTAATAAAGCCCAGCCACACGGGGCATCAATCTGGGCGTGCCGTACAACATGAGCGTGAACAACAGGATTTTGGTGCTCAGTCATGGAAGCGAGAGCCTCGAATAAAAGTGCTGTCAGTGGAGGCCGGAGATAATTGTGTACACAAGGGGTAAACAGTGTGCGTCTGGTCAGGGGGAAAGAGACGAGAGAGGTGTGTAAGTGTCCCTCTGCTTCTGCGTATTATCGTCTCTGCCTGCTCCCCTGTCTCCCCTGGCGTCCGCTGTCTAATTAAACATGTCCTCTAGCAAGCAGCCGTCCACTTAACACCTTCAATTAGTAACCACAGCTCCATCTGCACACGCTGATGTGGCTGAAGATGTGGATGTTTGTATGTGCCGCTGTCAGGGACGAGACCTATTTTTAGGCCAGTGGGTATGGTTTTGTACATTTAGAGGTCAAAAATGTCCGGACTTTCTGACTATGTAGGAAAACCTATTAAGCACTCCTGTAAAGTGCTTTTTACACTACAAGGTACATGTTTCATTTTGTAAAATTTAAAGCACAGTATTACTGAGTCACTGGTTACTGAGATTAAGATCAGGGTTAGCTTAAGGATTTAATGTAGCAAATGTTTATAGGGAGTTTCATTTGTAACTAGAGGTGCTATACATTTTCAGTACAGATCTAGAAAGAAAGCTAACAAAACATTCGTCAATTTAAATTATTATTACATAAATACAGAACATTTTTTTTCCCCAAAAAGAAAACAGTGCTTGTTGAAGGGATAACTGGCAAGTCATAAAATAAAGAGTACTTTTCTGATGTGGCTAAATCAGCGTCGAATAAAGGTGGACTTTACAACCGAAAAGAGGTGGACTTTACAACAGGTTTAAATCCTGTGAAGAGAAGTAGCTGCTGTCATGTATTCTTCTTTCTATGATAACTGAGACATACGTGGGTGAGTCTTCCTGTGTGAGTCTTCACAAAGGAGTAAGCACTATCAGGTTAGCATGGGTCTTTGATGATAACGTAACACTGGCACACTGTCACTTGTTTTTTGTAGTTTCGTGGTTAAAAAAATAAAAAATAGGAGTACCATAGATTGTGTTAAATAGAAAACAGATACTTAATAAATAGAGCAAATAAATACAGGGAGATTCACATAAAAGAGGCACTGAATATTCTATTACTCTCACTAGGGCAAAGAAAACTGAATAAAACAATATGCAATGTGCTCCTCAGCATATGGAGCTTCGATCAAGCCGGGATGCCCCTGTGCCAGAACGATGAGGTAGGCGCCAGACAGCTTTCGTGACGTTTAACCTCCTTTTGCAACTTCAGGGTACATACCCCCGTACCCCTTTCTGGCAGAAAACGGAGATCATTTCCAGCCTCGCTTGTAATGCAATCAGTTGCACATACGTCAAGGAATGTAGGGTGTTTTTTTTTGGTTCAGATTGCTGCATCCGAACTTTCGAGCGAATCTCCCTGTAGAACTTTCCATTACACTTTGAAGTGTCTCTCTGAAAATTTGTGCTCATTTGGTCAAAAGAGCATTTGTGAGGTCAGGCACTGATGTTGGATAAGAGAGCCTGGGTCACACTTGATATTCTTCTTCATGCCAAAGGATCAGTGAGGTTGAGGTCAGGGCTCTGTGCAAGCCACCCCACTAAACTCGTCAAACCATGTCTTTAAGGACCTCGCTTTGTGCATTCAGCATAGTCATGCTGGAGCAAGGCAGGCGTTCCCCAAGGTGTTGCCACATTGTCTGAAATGTATTTGTGTGCTGTAGTATTAACATTACTTTACACTCAAACCCTGAAGCGTGCTCCTAGCATCCACGAAACCTCGCAAACCATGCTTTATAGCCGATTTAGCCAATGCTTGGTATTGCACATAATGATCTTAGGCTTGTGCGCAGCTGCTCAAACATGAAACCTCTGAAAGATTTTTGAAGCAGTTTGGAACTGTGTAATGAGTGATGCAGCAGAGGATCCGTGATTTTTAAGCAATTCACAGCGGCCTCGCCCTCAGTTTGCTTGGTCTACTGCATCATCGCTGAGCTGTTGTTGCTGCTACCTGCTTCAGTTTCATTAAAAAAGCACTTACAGTTAACTGGAACAGATTTAGCAGGGCAGACGTTGCGTGAGCTGACTTGTGGTAAAGATGACATCCTATGACAGTGCCATCTTTAAGGAAGTTGAGGTAGTATGACTCATTCTGCTGCCAGTGAGTGTGTATATGGAGATTGTATATCTATATGCTTGATTTTATACACCTGTTAACAGTGTAGCTGAAAAAGCTTAAGAATTAGCACTTTTGGCCATTTAAGAAAAACACTTTTTTCGGACAGTGACAATATTTAAAATACAAATGGGCTAAATTACATATAGGTGTTAATTTTTTCAGCATAAGGAAAACATTAAACATATTAAAACTGCACAATATGACAACTAAATATTATTGTTTTTTCAGTATTTGCTGTGCTCTATACTTTTTGAAAACTCCAGATTTTTTTTCATTTATTTTCCCTTTACTTATCCCTTACTATGTCCAGTCTTCTCAGAAAAATTAATAAGTTGTTGGCTACTAAATGGCTGTTTTGACTGGAAATTAAATGATGGGTGGTCTCTATACTGTGAAAAATTTAGTGTGAATATATAAAACAAATAGAGCATCTTATTACATATAGGCAGTTACCTATGTATGTAATACATAGAGGACATATACAGGACCTCACATCCTGGCAAGGTATGAAAACAAGTGGGCATGTGTGTGAACGAATGCAAGAGAGCGAGACAGAGATGTAGCATGAAGTGAGTGTGAGTGAAAGGATGTTTATGCATCTCCGTGTGAGGCAAAGGCTTTGGTAATGCACCACAGATCCCACTGAAAGTCTTGTGAATAATTGACAGGTCATTATTTATTATCAGAGGCTCGCCGCTGTGCTGCTTTACATGGCCCTGCTTCGTTAAGTCAAAGTAAATGAGCGCACTCATGCTCCAATTACTCCCCGGTGGATTCCATCTCCCCGGTGACTCCACTCAGAGAACCTCGCATTGCAGCCGCCGCTGCAACTTTCTTCACATTTATTTACCATTATCACCATTTAGGGAATCCATTTTTATCCCTGGTAATTGAATTCATATGGAAATACATTCCTGCCACCACCCACCCCCCCATACTTCGCTCTAATTTGAACTGGCACCATCTGAGGAAGATAATGTTTTTGATAGCTCGTTGGCATTCTTCTTGGCCTCTCGCTTCTGGTCTTCAGTTCGTTATTTTTAGCGTGTGAGGGAGGAGATGGCAGAAGTGGCTTTTTGCAATATGTGGGCAATAATACATGTGAGAGCTGTAACTTTCTCTGCAACGTGTTAACACAGAGATCATTGTAGGGTGTCGTATAAGTCTGACCTTCAGACCAGCTGCTGTGCTTTAATAACCTAGGCCTGAGTGTGGGTCATTTGCGGCCAGAAGCTAACATGGGTATGGCGTTAGCAGTGATTTATACACTCAAAAAAAGAAAGCAAGGTTGTGGAGAAAAGGTCCCCTTTGTTTTGTACTGTTTGTTTTTTTCGTTTGTTTACTGCATCTGAGAGAGAGTGATAAACAGAAGGGAGAGGAGGTGAGGAAGCACTGTGATTGCACGACGCCTGTTCGCCACACCACGCTGCGGCTGAAGTGGCCCACGCTGCTTTTCTTTTCTGACATAAAGTGGTATGAAATGCAACCTTGGCCTTGTTTGATCCTATGGAATCTGCCTATGTGGATGACTTTATACAATTTTCCCAAATGTAGTATATGAATCAAGATATATTTGTCCGAGTTTGCTTTGTCAGAAACCACATAAGCAAGCCTATTTGAGATTACTTAACATCTCAACTTGGTTTGTAGCAAGTGTGGGATGATTTAAACATGCTGATTGCTAATTCATGTGGTGTAAACTTTTATTACTTGTTAGGGATATAGTTATAAGTTTCCATTCCTTGTTAGATTCATTAGAATTGAAGCTTCATAAAACTAAAGAAGCAAACTGTAAACATTAAACATGCCTTGGTTGACTGGATGCATTTTGGGCACCTAGAACATCTTGTAAATTTACTATACCAAGTTCAATCTGGTCCATGCTGACATGCTGAAAACATTTTTAGGTATCCCACAAGGCTTTACCCCGGTGGGCTGGCTCAGAACTTCTCCTTTATTGGTCTGTCCTCAATCTGTCTTCCAAACTGATCTAAGCCTT
The DNA here is from genome assembly GCF_015220715.1 of Pygocentrus nattereri. Taxonomy (NCBI): domain Eukaryota; kingdom Metazoa; phylum Chordata; class Actinopteri; order Characiformes; family Serrasalmidae; genus Pygocentrus; species Pygocentrus nattereri. Next base: position 11,179,897 of record NC_051226.1, read on the forward strand.
AACCATTTAAAGGAACGATATGAAATATATTTACTGTACTACATCATAAAGTGACCCTGATATGTCATCATAGATTAAGGAAACATGTTAAGTTGAAATACTGTCTTCTCTGACAGCAGTCCTACAGCCAGTAAGTTCACCTTAAGTCTGTTTGTGTTTTGGCCTGTGGGTCCACGCTCTGCCCTTCGCCGTACCATAAAAAAAATAAATAAAACGGTTGCCAGATGTGAAACAAATTGGCCAGCAAGCAAACAAACTGGATCAACAAAGATTATGTTAGACCTACAGACTGAAAAGCCAGAGGTGTAGCAAAACATGAGTAAATATTGGCGATGCATATGAAAGATGGGGACAGCTTAGCACCCAGAAGGACTTTAAGATGGAGTTGGCTAATTTTCTCCTGAACAGGTAAGCATTGAACTTCAGCTAAGGTTAGCTTACCTTAACTAATTGATCACAGCCACTAGTGATCACATCCACTAGTATGGACATTTTAAGTAATTTCACTTGATTTGACACTTGATTACTCACATTCATACTCTGGTTTGTGTGCAGCTGGGTTATCAAGGCAGCCAGTATTTGAGACACAGCCTGTGAAGTGAATGCTAATGCTAACAGATGCTAATTTTAACTGCTGGGAGTCTCATCAGAGGAGTGGCTTTTGATTTCAGTATAATGGGCTTAGCTTTGGCTTCCGTACATACCCAACCACACATCTGCCTAACATTGACAGTTGTGCTGTGCCTGTTTATGTGGTTCAATGTCCTCAACCTGGCAAGCTGTGTTAGCTTCGAGTCTGGGGAGGAGAGGATGGGGACAGATATCTCTTTCCAATATTTTCAATCTGGACTGCAGTACCCATTTTGTATACATGCAGTTAATATTACATTCTTTTAAGGCAAACACAAAAATGTTTGTATTTCTACCTTTTAATCTGCTGTTTTCCCTTAATCATGTGATTTATCAATAGTATTGCATTTAGTTATGTAAAGAATGTGATCCAATAAAGCTGGAAGTTTGTAGATTTGTATAGTTTGTCTCACAAACTGCCTTTTTGAACAAGAAAATGCATGAGTAGGAACGTCACATTTGAGTCACATTTGAGTCACATGTTATTGGGTTGCTAACAACTAATGTAAGGTTAAAGCCACCAGCTGGCATTGCATAATACACAAATCAAACACATGCTTCAGACTGTATTGAGTTATGTAATCTCCATATGTGTAATCTCAAGTTGTTTAATTCTCGTCTGTTAAACGACCAGACAACAGACATGTTAAAACTTTTAACTACTTTAGTCAAAAGTTCTGTTATCTCACAATATGACAATAGTTTCAGTTGAGCTTTCTTTACTCTGTTTCTCCCATAATTATTTACTGCTAATTGCCACCTGCATGTTGGTACTCTCCCTATCATATAACACTAAAACTATAACTAGGCTGCAGGGGGTGAATCCTGCTGACCGACCCTTGAACATGTTGAGCTGTAGCATCACTCAGATTCAAACTCGGTATCTTCTGAAGATTGAGCACTTAGACAGTTGTGCCACTCTATAGCCATGAAAGCACATTCATTTCTGTGTCCAAGAAAGAATGAAAAGGTAAATGTACTTGTACTTGGACAGAGAGTGTTGTTTTTTTATTATGGTATTAAACATTTTGATATGTTTTCATTCTTTCGTACAACTTTCGAGTTGCTTGATCATCAAGAGACACAAGATCAGTTGTTCAAATCCCTGGATTACCACAATCCTCCATCATTAATCTGAGAGCAGGAGGCACTCAAACCCAGACCCTGGCACGCCCTACTTCTCTGCTTAGGAGACAATATGTGAGGCGTGCAGGTTGAAATTAGCAATGAACAAATTGAGAAGGAGGAGGAAACAATAAAGATCCACCAAAACATTTCAGCAATATCAGGTTGTAATGAGGCAGCATACTTAGTGCCTTTTTAAGCTCAGCTTAAATTGTATTGTTGACCTAACTGTGATCTGCTTTTTACATTCTTGGCAGCTTCAGTTTCCTATTCTTTACATTTACAGCATGTAGCAGACACTCTTATCCAAAGCGACTTACAAGAAGTGCTTTGTCTATCTAGAGAAAGTATCTTTGCTAGTTACCAACAGGTTAGAGAGAAAGCTAGTCCTGAGCTCAGATACTGCTAGAAACAACAAGTCACTGTTGATTCACAGAGAAAAAAGGAATAGAGTTGAACACAGAACAGTGCAATACAATACATAAGTACAGTACAATACATTTCAATCAATACTTAATTCAGTGCTCATTTAAGTGCTGTATAAAGAGATGTGTCTTCAGTCTGCGTTTGAAGACAGCAAGTGACTCTGCTCTACGGACATCCAGTGGAAGTTTGTTCCACCACCTGGGTGCCAGTATAGAGAACAGTCTCACTTATCTTCCGCACGCCTTGAAGAATGGGACAAGCCGAGGTACAGTTCAAGAATTCACCATTGCCATCTGGTAGGTAGGGACTGGTCCATTTTAGGTTTTAAATCTGATGCATGCAGCTACAGGAAGCCGCTGAAGGGAGCGCAGCTGTGGGGTGACATGGCTGAACTTGGGGAGATTGAAGATGAGCGATGCTGCTGTATTCTGTATCAGTTGCAGAGGCTTGATGGTCTGCATGGGAAGACCAGCCAAAAGCGGGCTGCAGCAGTCAAGCCTTGAGATGACAAGAGACTGCACTAGCACCTGGGCGGCCTCTCGAGTGAGAGTCGGATCCTTCAGATGTTGTACAGGAGAGATCTGCATGACCGAGTTAGGTTCATGATGTGAGTCGAGAACGATAACTGGCCATCCAGAATCACATCAAGACTCCTTGCCTCTACAGACGGAACAATCAGAGAGTTCTCAAATGAGATGGCAAGATCATGATGAGGACCTGTAGTTGTACAGATGAATAGCAGCTCAGTCTTGCTAGGATTGAGCTTCAGGTGGTGAGCCGCCATCCATAAGGAGATGTCAGTCAGACATGCCAAGATGCGACTGGAAACCTGTGTGTCAGAGTTTGAGAAAGAAAGCATTAGTTGACTTAACAGTTAACTTTACCCATCTAATGTAAGAATAACCCATCTAACTTTCCTTGATTACCATGTAATCGCTGAATGATATGCCTAAGGATGTAACAAACCTGGAAATTTACATGGTTAAGCCCTTGCACTTTTGTTTTATCTAGCACAGAACTGCTGAAAACATCTTCAGGTGTTTCAACTAGCTTCACCTTAGCAATCTGGCTCAGGACTACTCCTATAGCGGCCTGTCCTCATTCTGTCCAAGCTTAAGGCAGCAAGTCAAATCTCCCCTTCTTCAACACCCCTCCCAGCCTGTGTGCAGTCGGTGTGGCAGCTATAAGCCGGTTCTTGTCTCCGCTCCCTCGGACAGCCTCAGATTATGAGTGAGCTCGTATGTGTTGAGGTTTTAGCGGCCATAGCTCTGCTCAGGATGAATAATTTAGAACGGCGGGCCCGGGCACGAGGCGCTTCCTTTTCTGGACTATTAACTACATAAGCAGCATTAGGCACGTCACCCAGACACTGTACTTTCTCTCTTTACCTCTCTCTTACTCTATCGCTCCAGGCTACTGCTGTGCACGACAGGACCGAGACGGAAGTATGGAGCTGAAGAAGTCGGGCCAGGCTGGCATGCTGGCGGAGCGACGCAGAAGAGAATGTTCTGTGGTAAATCGAGTGATTATCTGAGGAGATAAAAGCGGCGGTGCATATTTTGGTGATGTTAGTGAAGGGCCGTGTCAGTCGGAGTGTAGCCCATGGTGCCGGAGTGCTGAGCGTGTGGGTGGGCGGCTATGACGATGTGAATGCGGATGTGGATGAGGATGAGGATGTGTCAGAGTGAAGCTGAGATCTGTTGGGCTTAATTAAAGAGCGTGTGTTAGCGCTGAGCAGTGTAGACTGTCAGTGCGCTGACACCTGACATGTTCCTCTGTGACACCACCCTGTCAGACTGAACAGACTGAGGACGAGAGCAAGAGTACCAGCCATGTTCTCAGACAGAGAGAGACTATGTTCACCCAAACGCAGACAGAGAGAGAGAGAGTGAGCGAGCAAGACTGAGAGAACAAGCAACAAGCCTTGTTCCCCCAGATACCCAGAGAGAGAGAGCGAGTGACAGGGAGAAAAGAGAGGGAGACAAAAAAAAATACCATATAGGTGCAATTTGTGGTTCCACATTTACCAACTGTAATCCATATCTTCTCTCTGTTGTGCTGGTACAAGTGCATCAGACCCAGTAGTGCTGCTGGAGTTTTTAAACACTGTGTCCACTCTCTGTCCACTCCTACTATCACACACTCCTACCTTGTCAGTTGACCTTGTAGATGTAAAGTCAGAGACGATAGCTCATCTGCTGCTGCACAGTTAGTGTTGGTCATCCTCTAGTCCTTCATCAGTGGTCACAGGATGCTGTCAGCTGGATATTTTGGTTGGTGGAAGGTTCTCAGTCCAGCAGTGCCACTGAGGTGTTTAAAAACTCTAGCAGCTCTGCTGTGTCTGATCCACTCAGACCAGCATAACACACACTAACACTACCACATCAGTGTCACTGCAGTGCTGAGAATGATCCGCCACCCAAAATAGTACCTGCTCTGTGGTGGTCCTGTGTGGGAGTCCTGACCACTGATGAACAGGGTAAAAGGGGGCTAATAAAGTATGCAGAGAAACAGCTGGACTACAGTCTGTAACTGTAGAACTACAAAGTGGTTGTTTTGGTGAATTGACCTAAAAATATAGAGAAAGGAGACAGAGAATGTGGATAAAGGGAGAGAGGGAAAAAGAGAACGGAGAGACAAAGAGCAAAGGAGGAGGGAGAGAGGAAAAGACAAAGAAAAGGACAGATGAAGGAAGGAGAGCTAAGAGATGGAAAGAGACAGAGAGGAAAGACAGAATGAGTGAGGGAGAGAAGAGAAAATATGAACAGAGAAAGACAAATGGAAAAGATGGAGAAGGAGAAAAGAGAACAAGAGAGAGAGATAGAAACAAAAGAGGGTGACAAAGTTGGAAAGAGATTGAGAGAAAGGATAGAGAAGAGGAGAGTTAGAAGGAGTAAGAAAGAGAAAATAATATGGAAAAAGAAAGAAAGGAGGAATAGAAATATAGAGTGGAGAAAAAAGTAGCTGGAAAGAGAGATGAAAGGGATATAGAGACGATGAGAAGTGAGAGAGAAGGAGAAACAAATATAAAGACGAGAGAGAATGTGGATGAGGGAGAGGGGAAAAAGAAACAAGAGAGGGTGACAAAGTTGGAGAGATAGAAAGGATAGGAGAGGGCGAAAAAAATATAGATTAGGAAAGAGAAAGGAGGGATGGAAACATAGAGGAAAGAAAAAATAAGATGGAAAGAGAGAGATGAAAGAAAATGAGAGAAAGGGGTAAAAGAGAGAATGAGAACTGAGCGAGAAGAAGAAAAAGGAGTATGGAATAGAGAAGACACTGTTCACACAAATATAGAGAGCAAGAGGGAGCGAGACTGAGAGCAATCCACACTCACCAGACACTCAGAGAGAGAGAGCATGTTCTTTCAGACACCCGCTGAGGGAGAGAAAGACTGTTCATTCAGACAGAGAGGGAGATGAGGAAGGAGTTGAGGACATACAGGGGGAGAGCTCATGATGAATGTGACTTGGACATCATTCTGCTCTTTTCACAACTCACACTGCCATCTTACACAGTTTGAGGCTGTTCTTTTAATAATTTGTGGCCCTTGAAAAGGTCACAAACCCTTTTGTAGAGCTTACGACACCATCCTTTCATTTTCTCCTTCAGACTGCATGCTTTACTGAGATGTGACCTGTGCCTCATTTGTTGGTGCTCTGTGTGGGAAATGGCAGCAGATTGGTCCACACAACAGGACTTACATCCTGGCATTTAATTTACAGCATGTGGCATCATTTCTACACAGATAGGAGAAGGTAGTGTTAGGAATCTTGCCCAAGGACTCTTATTGGTATAGTGTAGGGTGTTTGTCCAGGCAGGGATTGAACCCCAGCCTACAGCATGGAAGACAGAGATGTTACCAACTATGCCATACCAACCACACATTATACAATTTCTCAGCGAGCTAATCAATCAAATCTTTCTTTATTTAGCACCTTTGCTCTGCTGATTGATTTATAGTTAGAGAAAGATCCAGAAATATTTTAAGAGAATAATAGATACAAATAGTAGTATTTAAAGCATAAAATGGAATGAAATGAAAACAGATAAATGAGAATCATAGGCGCAAATACAAAGTAATGTAATAATAGAGCAATAAAAGAGTAGAATAATATAATGCTTTCATAATATAGTAATGAGTTATAGTGTGATAAAATAATAGCACATTGAAATAAGTAGAGTAATATAATAACCTAGGAGAGAGTCACAGAGTAAAAGCACTGTAAGAAAGGAAAGTCTTAAGCTTGTTTAGTGTGGGCTGCTGACAGATGTGTTGATGTGTTGATGTGGTGTGTGTGTGTGTGTGTTTGTGTGTGTATGTGTGTGTGTGTGTGTGTGTGTGTGTGTGTGTGTGTGTGTGTGTGTGAGAGAGAGAGAGAGGGAGAGAGAGAGAGTGTGTGTGATGTGGCGCCTGAGGGATGTGAGTCCACACAGCTCTCAGAGTAATTGAAAATCTGACCTGGAAAATGTTTGCCCAGCGGAGCATGAAAGTTACCTCCGGAGGAGCGGCGGGAGCTGGGATGGGAGCTCACCTGCATGGGGTGCGGGATGGGTGGGCCGGGAGGGGCCGAGTGGGCAGGCGGTGCGGCCTGAGAGCCACTTTATCCCTGCAGAGCCATGCACACTGCAGCCTCATGCATTATTCAATCGCTAAATAAGCACAGATCAGCCCTGCTAAAACTCAACCTCCTGGCCCGGCGCGAGGAGGGCCACTGACCTCCGCAAGGGCATCTCAAGTCCAAGCATGTGTGGGTATGAGGGTATGAGACAGAGAGAGAGCAGGAAGCAAAATGATGTAATGGCAACACTGTGCATAACAGATCATTGATTTTGTGTATTAGCTTTAACTCTTTATGCCCTAAAGGTCTGTATATGGGTCCACACAACATTTCCCTGCTCTATTTAAAGGGGAATTCCACCCATGTTTTGAAAGCATCTGTGTAATTCCATCATTAATATGTAAAAAATGCCATTTAGAGTGGTTTAATATGAAATATTGCATTGCAGAGTAACTTACTGACTCAGACTTCTTTACAGTGGTAGTGATGGGAACCAGGGGTCACAATGACTGCAATTTTACTTGCTATCCAAAATCGTGAACCTACATATCGCTGTTGTTGGAAGAAAATCTCATATCTCCATTTTTGCCTTTTTTGTTTTTTAAATAATTTAGAAATACCAGTTGTCCTTTACATTGTGTGTACATTTCATGATGAATGGACGAAAAAGAAACAGCCCAAAAGGATGTGAAAAAAAATTCTGGTTCCATTGACTTACATTGAAAGTAAAGTAGGTTTTTCCTGTAAAGTTACCATGTTGGAGATATGAGGTTTTCTTCCGACAACAGCGATATACTGAATGTATATATGTAAAGTTGATCATGGTGAAATCTGTTAAATATGTTTTCTTTGGGGGCTATTTTGCCTCGTAACACCCTGTACGTACCTCTCTACCATAAATATATCTTCAAAAGTGCACTATAGGCCAAAAAGCAATCTCAATGTTATTGTAATACAGTGTCTCAGATGTGAAGCACTGTATCTGTCAGAGCACTCTAATAGGCATTAACACTAAGAGGTGCTTCTGAAATGCAGTTCCTGTCATCACCGCTGTGAAAAATGGTTTTACATCAAACCACTTTGAGTGACTTAACAATTTTGCAAAATTAGTGGAATTCCCTTTTGAATCACATATTAGCTTCATAGTAATTACTCAATTATAGTAAATAAGTGTAAAAGGAATACTTTAGGTAAAAATGCTAATGCTGCTAAGAGTACATGAAATCATATAGACACCAATTAATAATAACAACTGAGGTAATAATCTTTCTAACACTTTTAATTGTAGCTACAAAATATTACCAAATGCTAAATTGCCCCTAGGTGTGAGTGTGTGAGTGACTGTCTGTGTGTCTGCCCTGCGATGGACTGGCGACCTGTCCAGGGTGTATCCTGCCTTTCGCCCGAAGACTGCTGGGATAGGCTCCAGCATCCCCCCGCGACCCTGACGGAGAAGCGGCTTAGAAAATGGATGGATGGATGGATGGATGAAAGGAGAATTGCCACTCTGTAATGTCATCTGGGTTTATCAAACACTAAGTGCTCCTGATATAAAGCATGCTGCCCAAAAAAACTGTTTGCTATAGAAAATTGTTTTTTAGTAAAATACATTATTCTGCTTTCTAAAATTAAAGGAAAGTTTTGGGCAAGTGATTAGAAACTATTTTAGCTTTTCAATTTTAGCCGTTTAGCTCCATTCACCCCCTCATTCTTTGAGGACTCGCCCACGGGCACCCTCTGCTGTTTTGCATTCCTGTTTTTGATGTAATGGGGGAAATAGGAAGTGGCCAGGCTCCCTCACAAGCCAGCTCTGCTAATGAAATTAATTAATGACTGCTTGCTTCCATCCACTATTAGCCATGTTAGCATGTTTGGATGAGCTGTTTATTTGTGATTAATTACTAAATAATACACCTGCATTTTAAAGGCTTAACCAAAATTACTTTGGACTGAGATTCCGGTAGAAGATGTAGCAATATTTGCATACTGTTCATGTTTGTCTCCCACTAGAATAGCATAGCTTTCGGCAGGAGGAAGCTGAATCATGCTTGTGTTCCAAACATTTCTGCAAAAATAAAAGCTACTCTCAGTCTGTGTTGAAGCTTCTGGCTTTGTGTCTTAACAATTTTTTTGGAGAATGCTGATGTACGGAAGCCTTGCTTTAGCATGAGGAAAAGCTTAAAAAGAAAAAAGAAAATTGGCTTTGGAAAAAGCTGAATGCCCTGTTTCTGAAGCTTTTGGCTTCAGGTTAAGCGACAGTCCAGCAGAAAGGCTTCTGGCATGGGATAAGGGGAGAAGGTCCAGTCAACGTCCACTAGCCACTGTTTTTGGCATAGCATGGGTAATACAGTCCCGTAATATAGATTCTGGCCCGATATAAGCAGCAGTCCTGGCACGTCTGGCCGCATCCTAAGCCCACGCCTGCTCCTCCTGCGCTTATTGATTCAGCTAAATAAGCACACATGGGATTGATCCGAGAGCGCCGTATCCCACCCAGCATGCAAACGAGCGCGTGAGAAGGGGAGCACCCTGCCAATCGCTCTGCTGATCAGTCACTCATACGCCAGGGCTCAGGTGGAAAAATGGAAAAGTGAGCCGAGGGTGAGCGAGGAAATTTCCACCACTTTGGAAGCATCAGCAAATCTGACTGCAATTAATGCCCTGACTGAATGCAATCAAAAAATCGCCTCTGTCCCGCACACCCAAGGTCCTCTGGGTCATTTTCATTACCCGCCATAATTATTTCAAGAAATCTAATTACTAAAAGGGGCCTTTTGCACGTTTTATTGAAAAAGACAAAGCAATGTCAAAGCACTGCCGTTGTCCTAAGACTGGAAGGAAGGAGGGAAGGAGAAAAAGGCAAACAGCTTAGTGGGGTCCTGTATTTGTGTTTGTTTCTTCCTCCTTCGCCTGCCGAGGGACTACTTGCTGTGTGCGTTTGGTAAGACGTCGTGCATGTGTGGGACTGGAGGTTTGTGTGAATGAAGGAATTGTGCGAGTATGCGTGTGAATTTGTGTGGCTGGATGTTTTCAAAGCTTTGCCATCTGTGCTGGATGCAGACTGGCGAGTGTCTTTATTCCAATCTCACGGCCCGGCAGGCATGTTGAGGGCTCAGTGATGAATTGCATGGACTCTCTCTCTCTCTTTCTCGCTCTCTCGCTCTCGCTCTCTCTCTGTCTCTCTCTCTCTATCTCTCTCTCTCACTCTCACACCCTCTCTCACTGTTTCTCTCCCCCTCTTGCTCTTGATCATTGAAGTGGAGGCCCTCTCCAGGCTACAAAGCTCCTGCACTCTCCTGCTCTCTCACTCACTCTCTCTCTCTCTCTCTCTCTCTCTCTCTCTCTCTCTCTCTCTCTCTCTCTCTCTGTCTCTGTCTCTCTCCCCCTCCCTCCCTCCCTCACTTTCTTTCCTTCTCTCTCTCTCTCTCCCTCTCTTTCTGTCCCTCTCCCTCTCCCTTGTCATGAATATGTAGGGAAGTCCTCCAAGCGCAGCCTGGCCTGAGAGGAAGATGGAAACACTTTTTTGCTCAGTGCGCTTTCCACGGGGCTCTCATGTGGGGCATGCTCGAGGGGGGAAACAAAGCCTTTTCCACTGTGCAAAAACACAATCTCTCCTTGCACTGATTTTTAAGGCTGTATTTGCAGCGATTTAGAGATGAAGTTACTGTAGTCTTATTCCACTTAGACCCCCCTTAGCGCACCGTTAAATAGAGATAAATGCAGATTAACTCAAGTAATGCTTTCACACTGAAATACAAAGCAGAAATGGAATAATTTCACATTACATGCTAATATATACAATGATGTTTTCAAATTGGATTTTTTTTACCTGCTGCCTAATTTAAAATACCAGCATTTACATTTACAATACCCAAAGCATCACACACTGTTATTGAAATGGCCAAGAAGGTCATGCACTGAGCAGTCTGTTAATGATGCAGAATGTGTGCTCGCTGTACACACTTAAAAAAAGATTTCCTTTAGCAGTCCTTTAGCAAAGAAAAAGGTTTATATAGAACCATGAATATTCAAAGAATCCTTTGTATGATTAAAGAGTTAGTTGCATGGTGAAATGGTTCTTAAGATTGATGGAGAATGTGCTGGAAATGATTCTATATAGAAACTTTATGAAAAGGGTTCTCTGTAGTTTCAGGAATGGTTCCTCTCTTGTTACAATCTTGATATCTCAAAAACTGTTTTCAAAGAGGTTTTATATAGAACCATCTAAAGTATATTCTCCATCAGTCAGAAGAATTTTCACCATGTATAGAACCATGTAAAAGGTTCTTTAAGTGTTCATGCTTTTATATAGAACCTTTTTCTTTATTCAAGAACACTTGAAGAGCCATGTTTTTTTTAAGATTATATGTCAGAAATGCAAAATGTGCTAAATTGCCAGTAGAACATTATGAGCCGCAGTCTTCAAAAAACACATGCAATGTCTTTATAAAATAATATTAACAGCAGGATCAAGCCCCTTTTTTTCTTAAAGGGCCCATATCAACAATTTTTCTTGTACTTGATCTTTTTCTATGTCTTTTTATAACTTTTATGCATTTTTTTGTGTACCAAATACAGAACTAATTCATTTTTACACGTCCATTTCCCAGCTTCTCTTTATCCCTGGGACTTTGTTACTCTGCTTATAAGACGGATATATGAAAGTGAGCTCTGCTCTGATTGGCAGCGCTGTGTTGTGCCTCATTTAAAAAGCGGTCCGGTCTGAAACACTCATTTTAACATTAGTTGGGCATGAATGGGTGGGGCTAAGCTGTGGTATGCTGAATAGATAAGAATATGTAAATGTGTTGGTTTTCGTGACATCACAAACAGTAAATTTAAAATAAGTTGCTTTTGCAGCTTGATTCCATATATGGACTGAATTGACTAGTGAGTGAGTGGTATGGTTTAAAACTGAGCAATGCTTAAATTATAATACATGAAAATCTTTCATTTCCAAAAAAAAAAAAAAGTTTTGTTTTACCTCAGCAGGGCCCATATTTCAATGTAGGTCTGATGTTTTCCGCATTTGGCCATACCGATCTAGACAACGCGATCTCATGATTACAAATTTTTTGGAATTTTATATTTTTTTAAAAGTTACATTCATAGCAAATACAATAATTACTCTTGTAATGTTTTCAGTCAGGTGTGCAACAATAGATGTTCCTCAAAGCCTCGGTACAAAACACATGCGCAAGTGGGCCACATTTTTCTGCCGTTGCGTCACTGAAGGCTGTATCTTTTTCGCAGAATCTGTTTGACCCTGACAAATTTAGCATTTTTGAGAATTCAAAAGGACCTGGCTGACCTGGCTGTTGTCCTTTCTGTCCTTCAATCACACTGCTTTTCACATAGGTTTTGAAAAAAGGGGATAAGTGGCTACGAGTGGGTGATGTGCCGCAGCGACAAAAATAGATGTTGATAGCATATAGTTTCTAAATATGATGGTGAGAGTGTACAAGAAATACACAGTCAGTCACTAAGCCATGTTTTTTTTTTTTAGTACAGCCTGTTATACCAGCACCAGCAAGGTCTTCCTTGTCTCCAGCCATCACCAGCTTTGGGGGTTCGTTTACTGGGGCAATGCCCCACCAACCAATCATCATGTGCCACTAAACTTATTATTTCGTTCATGCTCCTGTAGTGGCAAGCAGGAAAAAAATCAATCAAAGTGAAACCAAACTTTATGTCTGCTACTGCTTGCTGTGCATGGCCGGTATTAAATACTACAATGGATTAAAATGGTAGGGTTTGCATATATCTCGTTGTGTTGGCTTTTGGATTTTAGGCTTGAGCTGTATGATTTGGAATGTAATAGATAAATAGGTATACCTTTGTGATTTGCTGCAAATATGACTCTCCTGTTGACTTGCTTCTGAATGTGACTGTATAGTAGATTTTTTTTTTCTACCAAGTGAATGTGTTGTACTGAAGAGAGCCATTTGAAATATTTGTGCTAGGAATACACATCCTGTTCCCTTCTGATTGTGCCGAAGCTGGTCTTCAGAAAGGTTTGAAAAGATCAGGGGTCATAGAACCAGAGATTGTAGTCCTTTTCTGTCCAGCCTTTGGAGTGTTGACTAATAGAAAACTGACTGCAACACATCAATGCATCAATAAAAAAACGGCGGATCGTTACAATTCAACAGCATGCGGGCTATTTCAGTTCACTCCTTGGAGGATGCTCAAGCTGTTACTGTGCTTTCCAATCATGCACTCGGCCCTCCATTAAGAACTCTTCTCCTACACTCCATTACGTCTCTTCTGAATACTCTCTGAAAGCCCATTTGCATAGGTCAAGATTCGACGCTTTGTGATGCATGCACATGTGAGGACAGGCGACGGATTAATGCGACTCCAACCCGCGCCGGCTCTGATAGTCATCAGACCTGTCGTCCGATTCATCTACGAGCTCCATCTTAATCACATGAGCAGCATCATTGACCTTCTGCTGAGAGGCCTGGATGAGAGAGCAATAACATTTCAGTAGGGGCTGTACCCTTCACCAGCTCTGATTGAGCTCCGAGGAAGATCAGAACAGGGTCCTCTCTCCAGCCCAGCTCTGGGGCATGGCGGCTGAATGTGATGAGCAGATAACGGTCTTTGGCACGGAAATGAAACCACAGGAGATGAGTGAGTGGTGAAGAGAAGTCTATCATAATTCAGTTTTCAATGATGTGCCAGAAAGGTCTCACAAAGTCTCTGTTCTCATCACTTGGTGGTGCAGAGGTGTTTGATACTGTTGGGATTGAGGTTCAGGAATACAAGTACATTCTCAAACCTAATGAAGGTACAAAGATGTGGGTTCTACATATCATACCAGTAATCTGAACATGCTCTGCTCAGAGATGGTTTTTGTCATCTCAGGCTGCTTCCACCGTCAGCTATCTTCGTCTGTAAGCCTAATTCGTTAAGTTAAAATACTCTGTAAACTTGTTTAGCCACCTGAGAAACACATGTTTTAGCTGGTTATCTAAGCAGTAAGCCTTTGTTTTATTAGTTTTCTTTTTTTTCTTTTTAACATGAGCATTCAGATAAATTAGGTGTTAGAATGAATAGCAATAAACATTAATACAATGAATTGTGATTTTATCTTTGCTGGTGTGTTGGATAACCATTTCCAAACGTCTTCCTAAAGCAGTCTTGTTGTTACCACCCAGTGCCTGGTTCCGTGAATCAATACTTCATTAAGTTATACTTCTTTAAGTAATCAGGTGTGTTGGTGGGAGAATTTAACAACAGCAAAAAAAAACAAAACCAGAGCTAAACTTGTGTTCAAGCCTCATAAGATTTTGTTTTTTAAAAACGAAAAATTCAAACATTTTGCTATATTAATTGAAGTCTATTCAGTGTGTATACGTGAGTGTATATATACAGTATCTCACAAAAGTGAGAACACCCCTCACATTTCTGCAAATATTATATCTTTTCATGGGACCACGCTATAGAAATTAAACTTGGATATAACTTAGTGTATGGCTTATTTAGCAGTATAGATTTACTGTCCTCTGAAAATAACTCAACACACAGCCATTAATGTCTAAATAGCTGGCAGCACATATGAGTACACCTCACAGTGAACATGGTCTGGTTCCATTGGCTTACATTAGAAGTAAAGAAGGTTTTCCCTTCTCCTGTAAAGTTATCATTTTGGAGATATAAGCTTGTGCTCTGACAGCAGGGATATGTGAAACAGGCCTGTGCAGTACTGTGAATATAATTAGGAGAGATGACTGTTCTTTAACAGGCCTTCATGTTTTCCTTGGTGGTTCTTTTCAAGGCCTGAGACACCTCTCGTGTCCTTTAGATGATGATTTGAGTGAACCTTTCTGTGACTCTTACAGAAATACTTTCATAGTTTAGTGAAATTCCTTTAGAGCAGAGGGGTTTTAGGGTGTGGAGTGAGGCAGAGTCACGGAGTGAAGCTCCTCGGAGTGCCTCGACCCTCGCTTCGCTCTTTAATTAGCCCATTAGCATCTCATTTTCATTAAGGTGATGTATGCAATCGCGTATGACTGCTGAGAGGCGGGAGTGGGGCTGTTGTGCCTATGCATTTTTAGTGGTGTTTAGCCCCCCGACTCGCCACCTGGGCCATCAATCACCAGGGCAGGGGCGGCTCTACGCTTGGCGCTACATCTTCATCATGGCAAGCCGGGGCTGCAAAATCTACATCATCATTACTGTATGTTTTTAACATTGCATTCACTCCAGACTGCTGCACCATTCTGTTCAGACAGGAAATTTGTGCCTTATGTTGGTGTTACAGAGTCAGTGCATTTGCTTTTGGCCGGAGTGGAGCCTGCAGCTAATGGGTTTTTAAGAATAATCTTAAACATTATTTCTCAATTAACAGGTATAGAGGAATAGATTGACTTTTTTTTTTGGCTTACTACATTTTATCTGATCATATAAAAGAATACCATTTTAGTTTGAAAGGAGCTTTACTCTTACCAGCTTTCCAACAGAGCGAGTCTGTCAGAGACACTTTCCAGATGATCCATTGTAATGTACTCCCTGCAAAATGATATGAATCAAATTAAAAGATAATGTTGGCTATTTTGTCAGAGATACTGTACTACACACATTTTCCACACTAAAACCTCTTGGTGTATTTAGAATGTATGGAGGCAGATGGGTTATATTGCCATAGCTAAATGCTGGTTGAAAAGTGAGAGAGCTGTTGTTTGTATGACATTATTTGCATGTGTGCAGTTGATACAAGAGCACGCAATGCAAATGCATGACAATAGACCTCTGAAGTAATGTCTTCGTGTTGTAGTAGGTGTCATATCCATATAAGAACCTTCAGGCCTTAACTGTTTTTCTTCTATTGCCATAAAGTCCTGTGGTAAACAGGAATGTTCAAGATGCATTTAAAAAATGACATGTAAAAATAAACGGAAAACTCTTTTGCACGTTCATCTTTCTGTCCAATATTGTATAGCTCTGGGTGTTCCAAAAACAGACAAATCTAGCTTTTCCTCTGACTAAAGAGGAAGGGTCTTCAAAATTGTTTGATCAACAGTGATGACATCTGCTTTTCATTGTGTTTTTTTCATGGTGCTCATGAAAAGTTGATAGTTTTTCAGTGCTGTTTAAAGCCGTGAAGCGCATTGTGTGGGCTAGACTGTTCAGTTGTGGTCTGTGTTGCTCCCTAAATGACAATGAAAATAAGATTGCTTGAGAGTTGCTTGCGATTGCTTGAGAGACATGTTCTGAACACCCCCTTATACTGGCAGCCTCACCAAAATGCACCATGCAAACCAGCAAGAATGTGGTAGTTAAACTGCTTGGAGAGTAGTAGCCTGCATAGCTGTATAGTCATAGATTTTTTATTTACAGTGTTCGCTTTCTTGAAGCAACATTAATATTTTGACTCCTTCATCCTGGTCATTCAGAGGATTCAGTGACATTCGAGGAGAAGTGTATGTGGTATAAAACATATCTGTTGTGGAAATTTATTACCACAGGTGTGATAGAGGTAATTTTCATAAACAGCACTCATTTTTCATTTGGAGGAAAACTGTTTTTTCTACAAAATTATGGTGGAAAGTGATGAGGGAAAGACTTCAAAAGTCATTGGTACAGAATTTATTATTATTATTATTATTATTATTATTAGTAGTAGTAGTAGTAGTAGTAGTAGTAGTAGTAGTAGTAGTATATTGCTATAAACTAGTACTGTGAAGTATAGTGTGAAGTGCTTTGAAAAAGACTTTTTTCCATCCTCAAGTGGGAAGCAGAAATATATATATATAATGTTATTATTGTTATTATTTATATTACACATAAACATGTAAGCCTTTTTGGTCCAAAACTTTACTGTATTAAAAACATCGATAATGGAGCAAATTTATAGACATTCACAGACCACTTAAACAAACTGTATTACTTGATCTGTTTTTGTAAACTATGTCTTTGAGTTAGTTTCCTTTAAGTCTTTGTACATTTGGACATGTTCAGTAAACTCGCCTCTCATAAACAGTATTACCATAGAGATAAATAGCATGTTATGATGAGGTCTTGGTTATCTTCTACACAGCAGCTGCTCCCACAACTGGACATATGATGAGAACTTGAAAGAGCCTCTGAAGTAGGCTCAGCGCCGACCACTGACGGGCGACTTCAAAGCACTGTTACCAAAACGACGGGCCGCGAACGTGCAACCCTTTGAATCCAATTCCCATTTTACTGAGTTTACTCTCAATTTAAACGTTTAAACGTGTGTGTGTGTTTGGGTGTGTATATGTGTGTGGGTGTGAGTAAATATTTATATATATATATATATATATATTTATATATAAATTTTATATATACATTTTATATATAATATAAATTTTATATATAAAATAAATTTTATATATAAATTTTATATATAATGTGTGCATGCATATAAAATCACACATTCTCTTCTTACTGTATATGTCTACTATATGAGTCCTCTGAAAGAGCAGCATTTGTATGCAGGTTGATTTTATGCCATTTGGCTGTTGTGGATATGTGCCGCTTTGATTTGCGAGGAGTTCTAAAGGAATACCGCCCAGAAGCCCTGAAGGTAAAAGTTGTTTGTTTGCTCAGATATTTATTAAATTAATCAGCTTGCCTTTGCACAGCCAGTGGGAAGAAATTTAGCTCGGAGAGTGGATCTTTTCTTTATGTTCGTCCAAAATAAATAAATAAATCTATAGTAATAAAAACTGGCTTAGACTCCAGAGCTTTCCACTAAATACAGTGATGTCATGTGCTCAGTACAGTGTTTTGTTTTTTGTTTTTTTGTAGTTGTTGAGATGCTCATGTTTACCTGCCGACTTGTCTCAAGGACACTGAAGGACTCAGTACTACATGACAAATAAAGCAAAAAGACTTCTAAGGCATTTTTGACTGATGGCTGATGGCTTTTATGCTGTTATTGAAGGTAACTTCCTACACTGCACTGTATGCTGTTCAGCCTACTGAAAAATATGTCAAAACTTTACACATTTTTTGGTTGTTGGTTTAACCAGCAGTGTTTTATAAGCACAGAGAAATCACAGGTAATCGTTTTTGTTACTGAGCATGTTGGTGGATGGGTAAGTGGGTGGTCTGTCATTGACAGCTCAAAAATAGATTTTTGACAACATAACTTAATTGATTGTGCCACCTTTGTCTGTAAACTGCTATCAAATGCTTCCTATAAATGTAGATCAGTCTTTTATATCACTGTGGAGGAATTTTGGCCCACTCATCTTTTTAGAATTGCTTTACTTTAGCCACAATGGAGGGCTTTTGAGCATGAGCGATTGGTTGTGATTTCCTGAATGAGTCATCACTTTTCTCTTGGAAGGATTTTGGTGGACTGGATTCTTCTGGAAAGATTCACTACTGTTCCAAGCTTTCTCCATTTGGAAATAATGGTTGTCATTTGCTGTAGTGCCTTAAGAATGGCTTTATAACCCTTTCCAGACTGGTCTATTTCAGTAACTTTATCTTTTCCAGAATGTCTTTTGATCACGGCATAATCAGGTGCTTTTTGAGAGCTTTTAACCAACTTCAGAGTGCTGGAAAGGCTCTGTTTAAGTGATGTTTAGATTCAACAGGACTCAATAACCAAGCCTGGGTGTGTCTGGTCAGTTGGTCTCAGTTCTGAACTAAATTTCTTAATTGATTTGATTGAGTGAGGGGACAAATATTTTTCCACACATGGCCAAGTGGTGCTGGAGAATTTTGTCCTTCAATAAATAAAATGATTGTTTAAAAACTGTGTTGGTTGGATTGTTTGTTCTCATTCAAATTAGCTTTTCTTATATTAAATGTTGTTTGATGATCTGAAACAAGAGTGTGACCACTAATGCAAAAATAGATGAAATCAGGAGGGGCAAATACTATTTCAATATTTTCATTTTTTTCCATGCCAATTGACACGTTACATATAGTTGGAACCATCCCTCTATTGAAGTTTTTAAAAATAATTCTGAATTAGACCAAAATAATTAGTAAATAAATGATGAATAAATAAAATTTGAGAACATCTACCATAGAATCATGACTGAACGTAATAATTCAGTTACCAGCCAGAACGGTCATTAATTACAAGTCACTAGATATTTACTTTTAATAAAATTACTTTTTCACTAGATATTTCTGAAGAATTTAGATATAGGAAAATGAACCTACATAAGGAAAATAAGTGGAATAAAAGGAAATTCCAAAACTAAGAAAATTAAGCTTGCTTCAGATCTGAAAAGCTGTGCATGTGTTTCTGTCCATCCGTCCACTCTGAGAAGAGAACTTAATTCTAGGGAAAGAAGATAATTTGCACTAGAACACCAAAACTGGGCTTCTGTGTTGTTGAAAAGGTTTATGAGTAGATGAGTTTAAATCTGTAATTGGGTTTTCATGTATTACCAGTAGTGCGCTGTTGCCTCACAGCAAGAAGGGTCTGGGTTCGCTTCCCCAGCCAGGTGACCAGGGTCTTTTCTGTGTGGAGATTGCATGTTTGCATGTGTGGGTTTACTCCCACAGTCCGTAGACATCACCAAGTGACCCCTCCCTTATCCCAGAAGGATAAGTGGTTTTGAAAGTGTATGTGTATGTGTATCTATCATGAGGAGAAGAAAATGCAACTTCCAAGACTAATAATAATAATAATAATAATAATAATAATAACAAACACAGTTATAATAGAATTGGTTTTTACTAGCTGCTTTTCAAAGGTAAGAACAGATTGTGATCTGGAAGTAAGAAGACAGTAGTGTGGGTCTGAGATGTAGAAATAAATACCTCCTGTTGCTTTAAGAGACCAAGTCTTTTGGCTGAGTCATGCTGTCTGTCCCTGAAAGATCTGGCAGGGCTGTCACAACACCGAGCAGGCGCATGTGTGTATGCCGGTGTGTATGTGCAGTGTCATCTCGCCTTCAAATATGACTTATTAAAGTGGAATTACGCCGCGCCCTGACCCATGGCAAATAGCACGAGCTGCAATTTGTCTAGCAGTTGAGCTGTGAATAAAAACTGATTGGCAATAATTTAGCTTTACAGTTTGCTATATCTTGTACCCGTCCTCTATCTGCACACGCGTCTACCTGCCGCCTGCCGCTCTGTGTTAGCGGAGGTGAAATATGGCAGGCAGGAGGCAGGGTCAGTGAGCCAGCCTGCGTGACGATGGCAGGGGGCTTTGAAGGGGTGGGTGCTGGGACTGATGGGAAATGCTAATGCAGCCTGCTGGTTTCTGATGAAGGCCGAGGAAGAGGAAGGAAAGTCGGGGGCGGGGGGTGAGTTCACTGAGGCACAGCAACTCCACCAGGCTGTTTTCCCTCTGTCAACAATCTCTCTCTCACTTTCTCTTTCTCCCCCCCTCTCTCTCTCTCTCTCTCTCTCTCCCCCCTTCTTTCTCTCTCTCCTTCTTCCTTTCTCTTCTCTTTCTTTCTTTCTTCCCTTTTTTCTGTTTTTCTGTCTTCCCTTTCTGTCTTTCTCTTTCTTCCTTTCTTTCTCAGTCTCGTTCATTCACTCTCAATTTGTCTCCCTTTCTCTGTCTCCCCATCTACTCTTTGTCTTTCTCGCTCTCTTGTACTCTCTGTCTGTGTCTTACATTCTCTTTTTTTTTCTCTCTCTCATACTTTCTGTATTTTTGTATGTCTCTCTCTTATGCTTTCGTTTCTTTGCTTTCTTTCTCTCTCTCTCTCTCTCTCTCTCTCTCTCTCTCTCTCTCTCTCTCTCTCACTCTGTATGTCTCTCAGTTTTTTCCAGAAAAAAAGTTATATATATATGGGGTTCACCCATTGTCCCAGAGTGTTACTTATCTGGCTGGAGTGCACACTGATGGACCGTCTGCTGATACAATCAGTTATTTATCATCATCTCTAAATGTCCTGATTATCTGTTTTTCACATTGATTAAAATATTTCTGATAGATTTAAATTTGGTGCAGTTTAGTAGGAAGTGCACCTCTGTCTCTGCCTCATCTGTCCTGCAGAGACCACAGTCTCCTCTCTCTGTAATCAGGGCTTTTTAAACCTGTCTTTCTCATGGCCACTCTGTGGTCACTGAGCCTGTGTGTGGTGAAGATCCGTCTCTGCTTCATGTCTTGTACGGTAACAAGATATTCAGCCAAATTGTGATCTTGTGTTAGGACCATAAAGCAGCTCAGTTTGCTTTTTGAGTGAATTAGTTTTTTCTCTTATTCCATGGAGGTATTTATACTTTGTGTAATAACTTCAGTCTCTGAAGTGGTCTCTCAGTGGTCAGTCTGAGACTGTCTCTTACACGCTTTCTTTCTTTTATACTCATTCTGCTCTTTCTGTGTGTGTCTGTCTCTCTAGCTCAATCAGTGGGCTGAATAGTTGCTATTGGAGGGTGATGGTAGTGTGTCTGCTGAGTAAGGCACACACTCCAAATTTCTTGGTTTATTTGTGTCTTTTGATGGATTTTTACCAGGCAAAACTTTCTTACACCTTGTAGGTCACCATTTACAGTCTGGATTTGTTTTTTGTATGGTGGTTTTGTCTCAAATCTGCACAAAACAGAAATGGGACACTGCATTCTATTGAATCATGTCTAAATTGCATCCATACTAGCAGTGGTAGGATGGGGGTTGGGTGCTTTTCCTGCTTACATTTCCTACTCCTGTTACAGTGGCCTGTCTCTGGTATAGGCCAGTGCATTATTTTACTCTCAGTTTACAATGTTCCATGTTCTTTTGGCTGTTGTGGTACATCATCTCAATATTAACATCCCATTTCATTTCCCAGTGTAAGCACACTATCTAAACTATCTACAGCAAAACTTGCCTCGTTCCCAATGAAAGTATTCGATTTGAAACACTGTGTTTTGTATTAGTTCCTATGTAGTAGTAGAATCTTCATTCAGGTGAGAGGATATCTGAGGATTCTGCTTGGACTTTAACCTTATGGCAAGCACATGCTATTTACCGTGATAAACAGGTGCGATCTGCACGCTGCTTCTTTTATTACCCTGATTTTGTATAATGACTTTCACTCTGGTGTTATTGTGTAATGCATTACAGTACTAGATGGTCTCTGCTGATAGTGTTTGGGGGAAACCTGTGTGTTATTTGTCCTGTGGAAAGAGGCAGATATAGGGAGGGAGTGAATAAAGGAGAGAGGGAGAGGAATGATAAAAGAGGAGGAGAGAAAGGCACAATGGGTTTGCGGTAGTCCCAGACAGGTTGATGTAGCTTCTGCAATGAACATCTCATAAAAAGTACTATCCTTAGGCCTTAAGAAGATCCTCTATCTCCTCCTGCTAACGGCAAAGCCTGAAATCACCCTCTCCATCACTGTCAGGCCAGTCCTAATACGTACAACGCGCCTTGCAAACAAAAGGAAAAAAGCCGTCATTGGTCTTGTGCGCAATGTGCATGTTTTAACATGTTGAAGTTGGAGGTTCAGGCGAAAACGATGCACTGAAACAGCCAGTCATGGCATCGCGCAATAGCACTTAAATTTGATGTCAGGCATAATATTTTACACCACTGTGATGGTTATGCAGACCTCAGAGCAGGGGTGGGTGGGCAATATGGCAAAAATACAGTGTCATGATGCATGATTTATATCACTATATGTAGTTTTACTGGTTTTAGTATGCTTGATGCCTGAGACATTGTTTTATGATATGTTTGAAAAGGCTTTGGCCTAAAATGTAGTTTTAAAAGTCATTCAGGAATTACATGCAGGGTGTTGTACAGCAGAAATTTCTGTAAAATTGTTCCGCTTTACAGTAATAGTGCCAACAAACCAACAAAAGTCAAATGTTAACTGTGTCTGAAATTGACCTCAACCTATGGACTGACCAAATTGTAAAATGGGGCTTTCGTTTCTAGAGAACACTGTAATGGGCAGAAGAAAGGTAGCTAACGCTAATGGTGCATGACAACCTATTGTGAATGAACCTTGAACAAGACTCTCTAGACTGTCTGGCATCACTTTGCCAAAAAAGACCCTACCTTATTCCAAGTGGTATCTGTTTGTAGATTAGAATTAATCAATTGATTTAAATTCTAAACAAAGTATTAAATGTTTAATCTAGTGAAGTTTTTCTTGTCACGTTTCATCCACTGCATTTTTCAAAAAACGACGCCCATGTCTGCGGCCATTAACAAAAAGCCAAATCATTCAAGCATCTAATCTTATTTTGTTCTTTACACAGGTGGATGATGTGAAAGCTTCTGAATTCCTATGTTTTTACTGCTGTTTATTAAGCACAAAACTAATTAAAGAGTATGGATCCAACAGCTGTGTTGTGAGCCATACCTCACTGTGATTGTTGGGAGACTCTATAATGAATGGGGAGCCATGCACTTAACTCTAGAATGTTCTCCCCACATTCACACTACTCTAGAATGTTCTCCACATTCACACTACTCTAAAATGTTCTCCACTTTCACACTACTCTAGAATGTTCTCCACATTCACACTACTCTAGAATGTTCTCCACATTCACACTACTCTAGAATGTTCTCCACATTCACACTACTCTAGAATGTTCTCCCCATTTACACAAATCTAGAATGTTCTCCCTACATTCACACTACTCTAGAATGTTCTCCACATTCACACTACTCTAAAATGTTCTCCACATTTACACTACTCTAGAATATTCTCCCCACCTTCACACTACTCTAGAATGTTCTCCACATTCACACTACTCTAAAATGTTCTCCACATTCACACTACTCTAGAATGTTCTCCCCATTTACACAACTCTAGAATGTTCTCCCCACATTCACACTACTTTACAATGTTCTCTCCCATTCACACAACTCTAGAATGTTCTCTTGTTCACACACCTCTAGAATGTTCTCCCCATTTACACTGCTTTACAATTTTCTCCCCTTTCACACTACTCTAGAATGTTCTCCCCTTTCACACTACTCTAGAATGTTCTCCCCTTTCACACTACTCTAGGATGTTCTCTTCCATTCACACTACTCTATAATGTTCTCCCGTTTCACACAACTCTAAAATATTCTCACCACATTCACACTAATCTAGAATGTTCTCCCCATACACACTACTTTTCTTCCATTCACAGCGGTATTCAGGGTCAAATATGTGTTTGTTCTATTTACAGTCTTTGGAACATATCGGTTTACCAAGAGTGGCAGCTTTTGATAGATTTAGATGAGATTGGTTATTAACATATCTTGAAGATCTTTCCTCTGTCTGGTCCAAGTGCCGCTGTTTAATCTCACTTATAAACTGGTGTGATTTCTATCAAAACATCTCTACGTAGTGCAGTTCAGAGGAATAGCTGTCCTTCTTTTGAGTCTTGGTTTTCTCCTGGTGTTTGTTTCTCATGCTGATACTGGTGTTTTCCTATCTATGTTGCCATCAGCTTGTTCATCAGGGATCTGCTTTTTTCTGCTGCAAAAAGCCATATATGCATAAACATTTAATGGGATTGATCTGTGCTCTGCCCACAAATGCCTTACAGAACGCTAGCTATATCCAAAAGTCTGCCAGGATGCAGTAGGTATTTGTGAAAGCTACAGTATTAACTAGCTAGAAACTCTTTAAAACAGCTGAAGCCAGTGACTGTAAATCAGATGTTCATCCCTTAGAGCTTGATTAAATGACAAAAAGGTTACAGAAATTGTATTGTACCTGTGTAACTTTTTGCAAGTGCACAAAATAAACATAATTACATGTTATTAACACAGGATAGTTTTCTAAATGTACATATTTTGACAGAACTATATGTTTCCTTTTATCATTAGGCTTAATAGGATTTTTTCAGAGTTCTGTGAAGTTGCAACAGTTGCTGTGAAACAATGTCTTTGTGTGGTAGGCCTGGATAGGTTAATTGAATTAAAAACTGCAGATCTGGGAAGTTCAGTGCACTTGTGTCATCTCAGTCTCATGATGAATTATAGCACTGCTCTGACACTGTGATATGAACAAGCAGACCCGATTCAAAGTTCTTGACAGGCTAATCAGCTAAGCATCAATGCTAAGCTATTACAATGAGTCATCCTGCCTTTCATGCTTTGATGGCTTGAGCTGTCCTCTCCGCTGGGCTTAAAGACGGACCGTTCTGCAGGCGTGGGGGGAGAAGCACAGGTATTTTATTACTTCAGCTAAAGCCGCAGGGAGCACTGGAGGCCGTGGCATCACTCGCACTGTGACGTCTGGGGGAGCCGTGACGGAAATTCAGCCCCTGAGGAGTTCAGAGTGATGAAAGCAATGGCACTTACAGGATGGCAATCTGATGAGAACTGCTAGCTACTGTAGGGCCCCCAGCACGCTACAGCTCACAAAATACAGAGAGAAAGTGAAAATCCTGTGTGCATTGTGCATGTTTTCTTTTCTTTTAGTTTAGTTTTTTTATTTCAAAACATATACTGCAGAAAATACATATGGTTACATCATCTTCCCAGTTGCTCAGCAAATGATGTGCCTGTTTTAATGTGGCACTTATCCGTGTTACCATTTACACAGTGCACTGAAACATGGGGCAGCAAACAAATACTTAAATTTGATGTCAGGTATAATATTTTACACCAGTATGTTGGCCCTGTGAAACACAGGGTGATAGAAATGTTAATGGGATAAATAGGCATATGAAAATTTCTGAACAGTAGAAAACTGAGTTCAATTAACTGTCTGTTTTCCCAAAGGAGCTGCTGTTATTTAACCCCAACAGAGTTATCGCTGCCATTTTGATAATCAATTTAAATGGAATTACATCCATCCATCCATCCATTTTCTAAGCCGCTTCTCCGTCAGGGTTGCGGGGGGGTGCTGGAGCCTATCCCAGCAGTCTTCGGGCGGAAGGCAGGATACACCCTGGATGGGTCGCCAGTCCATCGCAGGGCAGACAGACAGACACAGACAGTCACTCACACACTCACACCTAGGGGCAATTTAGCACGTCCAATTGGCCTGACTGCATGTCTTTGGACTGTGGGAGGAAACCGGAGAACCCGGAGGAAACCCACGCAGACACGGGGAGAACATGCAAACTCCACACAGAGAAGACCCCGGTCGCCCGGCCAGGGAATCGAACCCAGGCCCTCCTCGCTGTGAGGCGACAGCGCTACCCACCACGCCACCCATGGAATTACATATTTAATTGAATTACAATAAATTACATTTACATTTGTTTTATCGTCTGTATAGACATTTTTTAAAGTCTGCAGTTGCTTTTTTCTATTTTAATATTTTATTTTTTAATGTCAATGACAATGCGTCAAAAACGTGAAAAAAAATTCACAATACAAACACAGTAGGCACGACAACCTTTTTCATCAAATTCAAATCATAATAAAATATCTCCGTTTCTATGTACAAACGCACAGGTGGTTTTTACAGAGTTTAGAATCTGCGTTTTTAAGTGATTTTCTCTGCTTGTTGCTGTGAGCTGTAAGTGAGAAGTAATATAGAATCCACTGTGCTACGTTGTTATCTTATTACTCATCATTGTTATCATTATTACTGACTGCAACTTCTTGGGCTCAAGTGGTCACTAATAACATCTATGATTCTCATCCTGTATGAACCTGCAGTGTTCACAGTTTTTACAGTCTGACAGTAAGAAGTCTGGACTGTAATTAGCATGACAATGACCTGTGTTGTTATTGTTATTGAGTGTTCTCCTGTGGTATAACTCTGGTGTGTATAACCAGGCTGTGGCATCCAATCTGGGCTATTTTGTGGTAATTTTGGGGAAATTACACAAATACTTTTGCCTGTACTAATTGCCTAATTAAATATTTAATAAAATAATTTCTGCACATCTAACAAATCCATCAACCTGTATTACTCATGAACACTTTTATTGTCTTTGTTTAAGCAGCCTTTTAATTAGCAGTTGCCAGTGTTGACTTGCAGTGCTGTCTGTATTCCATGCTCGTATATCCTCCTTCTGTTTTTGAATGGTTGGAATGTGGCCTTAAGCTGGCAAACAGTGAAGTGCCACCAAGCATGGACCTTTTCTTACTTAATGTTCCTGTTTGTCCTTAGGCTTCAACTTTAGAAATAATATACTTTCTTAAGAACATTATTTCATTTTCTGTTGTCTCCAGTCAAAATGTCAAGCCTTCTTTGGCGGCTGCGGTACAGTTAGCAAGTACCCAGTAACAAAAAAAATAGCACTCCATACCTATAATTTTTACCTGAAATTGCACTTTCCCAGGAAAACCTGGGAATCTAGCCACCTTTCCCTACAGGAAAGAACCAGTGAGTGAAACACTTGGATTAGGAAAACTGTGCAATCCCGGTTAAATTCTCAACTGTTTTCCAACTGTTAAATGCTGCTGTTTTCAGACTTTTGTGCAGTTTCACTACCATGGCATTTCTCAAGCTTTGCGCCCTCCCCACACAAAATACCCCCCTGTAGTTGGGGCCTATGATAGATGTTTTTTTCACGTTTTCGTGTCAGAAGCTCACATGTCAGAAGAATGCTCTAAAACACTTACGAAAGACAAACTTTGTTCAACATTGGTGACTTCTCGCCTCCTAATGTAAACATCCGGTTAGTTTTTTAATGTTTTGTTTCAGAGGGCTTGTGTTTTATTAACTGAATTATGCAGTATGTTCATGTACTCTGGCTGCAGAACTTTCTCCTCGGCAGGCAGTAAAAAATGAATAAATATTCTTACACTGGGCAGAAAGAGGTATAGAGGCCTGAGCCTTTTCTCCAGGTTCTCTTCTCGCTAGCATTGCTGACCTGGGGTTGGCTCATTTTATGAGTTGTGCGGACCTCATCCATCACGCTGTTAGGGAGCACTTTACGTCACGGCGCAAAAGTCCCTCAAGACAGCAAGCTTAAATTTCCTTCCCAACTAATGGAAATTTAACTCTCCACGCAACTCTATAAAGTTTCAAATCTGCGCCGAATGGCAGGCCCCATAGGAAATGGCTTCAGATGTCATTTACTTTACTGTTCTCTTCTTATCTTTTTCATTTCTTTCCCGTCCCTGTTCCCATATCTTTTCATGATGTTTGCTGTCATTGGCAGTGGCTTGAGTGGTCGTGCTGCTGAAATATTGATTTCCTTTCTCGCCCTCTCTCTTTTTCACCTCTCTCTCTCTCTCTCTCTCTCTCTCCCTCTTTCTTTCTCTCCCTCCCTTTTTTCACTCTCTTTCACCTCTCTCTTTTTTGGTCTTTCTCGATCTCTTTGACGTTGTTGACGTATGGCCTTCCTCTTTCAAACTCTTTTTCTTCCTCCCGTCTCCATGCCATCTCATGAGCCTTTCACAGCACTGCCCACTCTCTACAGTGGGCTTCTTCCCTGCCTAACTGCTCTCCTTCATGCTTAGAAAAGCCCCAGAGGCCTCTGCTCAAACCTGTCCGTCATCAGGCTGTTGCCAATGAAGGCGTACACACGTAGCACAACCACAGCGTTTGCCAGATCGGCGGCTCTTTTGACATGTGAAGGACACTTTGCAGGACCTCATGTCAGGGAGGCTAATTAGCTTGGCTTAAGATCTAGCTGTTCAGCCGAACTGAATTTTGAATGATCTGTGGAGCAGAGACTGTGCAAATAGTGATAAAACCCTGTCCACCCAGACACTAAACATCAATTTCTTTTTTAAAATCGTAGGTTCAATGTTGGAAAGTCTTGCTAAAAAACAAGCGTTTATTTTGTGAATTGCATTCCAGAGATTTGTATTCTAATTTCAACTCACATTTATGCTACCTGTCAAATGTACATGGATGCTTTTTGATATGTCTTACTCAGCTTGTTGTAACTTGTTGTAAACTTAAAAAGATATTTTTAGATCTTTTTAGCCCTATAAAACCACAAAACTGAACAGATTATGAAAGAACTACCTTGGAAGTCAAATTCACACATTTTATACCCTTGTTGTGATGTCAGTACCAATCAGCATCAAAGTTTTTAAAACTACTTTAAAGTAGCACAGGACTGTATGTTTTTAACAATAGTTTGTAAAGGAAACCTTTAAAATTGTTTAGTCTAAACCTGCTCTTCATACCATAGAAGATACTGTGATGATCATGAAGCTGAGTGCAGAATATCCCCAAATTGCTGGTAAGTAAAGCAGTAAGCCTGTCCATCACGGTGATTTCACCTCAGTTAAAGGGTGTTGTTAGGCACAATGCAGTGCACTATAGCTTACTAACCATATGTTACGGTTGCCAAGCAATACAACCAAAGACCCATTCATTCTATGAACAGCACAATGGTTGAAAACAAGTACACATTATCTCCAGAGAGCATACACCTGCACTTTTAAATTTTTTTACACAATTTGTAAATATCAGGTGCAGGTTACTTTGTCTCAAAATTCCATCATGATTGAAGCTATGGAAATAAAATCTTATTACTTTAACTTGCATTGAAAGTTAAGAAGGTTTTTTCCTTCTCCTGTAAAGTCATAGACAGTAACGATATAATACTATGATATAATCCTCTATCCCACACTGATTTTTGGTTGCTTGAATTTGTCGTTAACAAGTGGTTTTAGCTTGAATGGGAATGTAGCCTACAACCCGCTGCTGCTCACTTTTGATCTCTACTCCTGTTTCACCATCTAATGGGTTAAAACTAAAAGACTGTCTGTTCATACTGTAAAGCATGGAGTGTTGTGATCATTGCATATGTTTTTTGCATTTCTGTTAAATGTTAACACATACATATATAGTGGTGTTTAATGTAGAAATGTTTTAAAGTTTGATTTTTTTTGTGTGTTTTTATCCAGAAAGAACCACCAGTACTCTATTGCTAAGTTTCATTAGCACCTTAAGGTTTTCAATGTTATGTTAGTGCCAAACTAATGCTGCTGTACCTTACTGATTTTCATGGATGTTAAAACTATTCTGTGAAGATTTGAAGTTGTTAAACAAAGCCATGTTCTTCTGTAGGGTCATATTTACTGTAGTTTAAGGCATGTTATTTCATATACATAAATATTGTGACCAATTTGTGACTGCAAACATGTGTCAATTAGTGAGATCCCCATTCGTTTCCCTTATAAAGTCGTTGGGTGTATCTAAGAATTGTTGTGCCTCCCCCCACCACCCCTCCAACCTATATATATATATATAAGAAAAAGTGCTCTCTGTCATTACAAAGAACATGAGCTTTGTTTAGTGGAGCCACAAAACACCTGAGAACAGTGAAGTTCACCATATTCATGATACCGCTCACCTGGTGAATTCCCCTAATAACGCACGGAACGAACTATCAGCTCACTGTTACAACTGCTCCCTCATGATCTGAGCTCATGATGTGTAGTTGGTATGCGTGCACCTAGCTTAGCCAAAAAGACTAGTTTAGACCTGTAATCATGTCACCTTGGTGTTGGAACCCAGCCCTTTTACATGATCTGCGCTATCATTCAGGCTAATTGTGTCCGCTCCCTGGCCTGCGTCTCTCTGGCCATGCTAGCAGCAGGTTTGCTTGTATGCAGGATACCTGTGCAGGCTAATTAAAGTACAGCCATTAGAGTGTGATTAAGGCACGTCAGGTGCAGCGCAGATGATAAGAGTGACAGTGTTAATAGAGGAAAAACTCGAGGGAGGAACCCCAGACAGCGCCCCGATCCGTCTTTATATCCACCTGGTGTCTTTTCCAATTACTCTCCAACTTCTGTTTACTCGCGTCCCCCATACGGGCACGCTGCAGTCTGCCCTAATCAAACTGGCTGGCGCTGTTCAGGACCAGGCGCACTGCCGAAAAAGTCAGACGCACCTCGCTTCTTCCCTCTATTAAGCACAGCACTGACTCAGCTGCAATGACTCAATCTGTAACCGCCTGTGCGGGTCCTACTTTGAGTGGAAGTTTAATAGGAAAGTAAGTTTTTTTGATAAATTTGCATAGAAGATAAAAAAGATACTCAACTTTTTTTTTCTTAGTGCTTTTCCCTGTTATAAGAGAGGGTTTAGGGTTTTAATATTCTTTTAGTAATCCGGATTTAGAATCTTTTAGAAAATCAGGATTTTCACGATTAATGACATTTTTATGATATACGGTATGTGTCAATGGTTTGTGAACAGGCTGGAATGGACAAAATGCAGCCGCAAAACGCCTAAAACTGTGACTAGTTATGTGCAGTTTGTGCAGTTACTATACAGCCGTTGGTGGTGGTGGTGGTGTTGTTTGCTGTGTAATTGGTCTAAATCTGTTTGTAAAACTGACCCTGCAGCCAGAAGTCATTTACTTTCAATGAGAGCTGGTGATTTCTAGCATCAATGGGGCAGCACAAACATTGACAATGCAATGTGGGCGGAGTCAGAGACGTAAGAAAGTTGAGCAGGCCTGCTGACTGAGTATAGAGCAGCGCATTATGTACTTTATCTCTTCCACTGTGAAACAGTACGTTCTGTTTTGGTTCCTAGATAATTGTTCCTACTAGAGATGGAATAATGGTGGCAATGCTTTCACCGCAAATAGACAGTAATCGCAAGGACCACATACTGATATACACAGCGATTAGAAATAAGCACACAAGTGATTTCTCACCAGGGTTTAAACATTTCTATTTCAGCTGGAACGCATCGCATATAATTTGTGCTTCATGTTAGTAAAACCATGGCAACCAATGGTCAAGTTGAGTTCAGAAACGGCCACAGACATTAAGCGATCAGAGATTTGGGCGACAAAAGGTGAAAAGTCGCTACCAGTGTGAATGCAGGGTGGTTACGGACATGTATGACAACTAAATCAAAACAACTGAATCCTGTACTGATGTGCCAACTCTCTAAAAACATTGTGCTGTGAATGGATTTGCATGATGGTCGAATGGACAATAGAGTGTAATGATAGCTGAAGTAAAAACCCAGTTTTGTTTAAAGTGAGGGACTGACTTGTTTACTTAACAACTATGCTAAAATATAGCCAACTAAACAGAAGGCCATTAATATTCACTGAATTTAAGTATTTAATTAACATTTCTTTCCAAAAATGTAATATAAAAAGTAAAGAATATGTTACTTGGGTGTCTTACTTGCTTCAGGTGTCCAGGGTTTTAGTAGATCTGCTTTAAGCATCATTAAACCCAGTGTGGAAAGGTTTGTGTTTGGCACCAGACTACTTATGAAGTGACAGTTTGTGCATTAAAACTGCTGTATTATGATATTTCCATGATTTATCTATTAAAACATACAACGATGGGCACCTGAAACAGTCTGTAATTGCTTGACAATGGTGATACATTTTTTGTTTTTGGAAGAATTGATTATTGCAGTTGTTATTTTTGTAACATTTTTATTTCAGATTTGTGTAGCTGATATTTTACATGTTGCCATTTTATAAAAGCAGTAAGCCACCAATGATAAAATCACAGTAATGCACAACCTCTCATAGCTTATTGCTTTATTATATAAGATGATATTCAGAAAGGTGTGTTGTAATGTAATTTATCATAATAACATGCTCAAATTCCCCACCTCTACATCTGTCACTGCTGCTCTGTCCATTCTGTAGTAAAACACTCCCCTCATTTCTAAACCGTGCAGCAATGATACAAAGCAACTAGTTAACATTTGTGCACTTTTGTCAGAAAACAAATGAGGGAAAACTGCACGTTTGATGTGCCATTTCCTGATGTGCTGCACAAAATCTTTAGAGACACTGAGCATGGATGTTAAATGTCATTATCATTCATTATCATCTGTCTTTCATGCTTTAGTGGTTGCATCTAGAAGTTGCAACCCTATGAAATCCCAAGAACCCCTGAAATCTTCTCTCTGTCTCTTTCACAATCATTCAAAAGTTTGAAATTGCCATTTAAAAGTTTGGATTATTTTAAGTAATATAAAAAAAGTTGTTTCAGTTACAAGGATAAAGTGACTATTATGATGCTACAGCACTGAAATGATAGATTCAGCTAATTTATAGGAAGCCATAGAAAATTGTTCAGGATGATGAACAGAGCTGTGGATAATGTGCATAATGACTGAGAACGTTTTAGAACATGTGAATGAAGTTGCAAAGAGCTTAATATGTGGAATGCCTAATATTTGAGAATCTCAAAGCTGATAACACATCAACAAAATTGATAATTACAGCATAATAGTATTACATTGTTGGTGTTCTGAAATATTGATCGTAAAATACGTCCTGACGTCTATATTGCTATTTCATTTTATACTGTGTGAGTTACCGAATGAAATAATAGCAATTATTAGCATGAACACTTTTGAACAATAGTACATGTAAGAATATTTGCACTAGAAATAATGGCCATACTTTCACCCATCCTTCCTGAGTGCTGGTACTTTATGCTAAGAGTGTCTTGCCAGCCTAATATATTTTTATTTGACTGTTTTCTTCTGTTTTCTTACACCAAGGAGACCACAATGGTAACTTTATCGTAAAGTCACAGAATTATTAAACCTACTGTATACTATTTTAATGAATAAATGTAGCACCATTTAACATAAATCATATACAGATAACTCACGGTGAGAGCTAGCCAGGCTAATGTTCAGCCTCCACATGGTGGGGGTTAGTGTATATCACTCCATGTCAATTCAAAATGGTTAATAATAATGTTATTCATTACAACAGATTCATCAAAAATGTATGACAGATATTACATAAATAAAATATATAACATTTTAATGTTTAACTTTCTAGTGAAAAAGAAATAATACATTTGCCATGTTTTGCCTAATCATGTTTATTTTGACATATTGTTGCTGTCCAAAAACAAAAACAACAAATACAAAAAACTCATATCTCCAAAATAGCAACAAATAGAGAAGGAAAAAAAAACTTCATAACTTTTTTAATGTAAGTTAATGTGAAGAGATTATTCCAAGCAGTTTGGTGCATTTCTATTGGCCCATTCATCATGACATTTTCACACATAACGGGCTGGTTAAAAATGAAAGATATACTGTGTTTTGTTCTCACAATATAATCAGTATATTTCATTGGTTTTTGGGCTGTAAAATTCACCTGCTTCAAACAGCATAGCACTGTATTTAACTATTTCAGTTTGCATTGATTTAGCAGAATTTTCAGTAACTGTTACAATTTGCCCCCGTGTCTGTTAGAAATAAGATCACCTATGGAGTAAGTTCTCACATTTGCACTCGCTCTGCTTTTGGCTGACTTGTTCATAGACTAGGAACAGAAAACATCATTTATGTTTTCATTAATAGGAGAGATGCATAGACAGCTGCTCATTTATGTTTAATATGACTGAGCAAAAATCTAAATGTGTGAGGTTGTGTCCTAGCCTGGCCTACTCATCCTCATAATGTCCTCACCCTCGCAGCAAAGGCTGAGTGACTGCGCTTGCTTAACGTTGTTAGCCTTGTTGGCTCTTCAGTGGGTGGACGATGCTGTATCTAATTCTCCTTTAGCACTGGACAATATATATAACCATGAGACATGGCTGGGCTTTATCTACTAAATAAAGATTGTGATGGTGCAGATACGGCCTGAGGGAGCTATTGCTCCCCAGGGAGAGACCAGGCCGGAGAGGGGAAAACAGACAAGTGCATTTAGAAAGCCCCCCAAAAGGGAAAAAAAGAAAAGCCCTATTATCTTCATCAGCTGTGCTTGAGCTGATGTATAGGGACACTGTTGCTAGAGATAAGGTCTAATCTGGCTTAACTGAAAAAAAGCTCTTTCTGTCTTATTTATTTATTTATTTATTTATTTGTCAGTCAGTCAGTCAGTCTCTTTCAAGGTTATAGTTCTGGAGGTCTGAGTATTGAGTAATCGAGTCTTACTCTAGCTGTCTCTTTTGTTTTTCTCTTCCAGTTGCTCTTTCTCTCTAACCTTTTTCTTATATAACCTTTTACATATATATTCACAGAGACACTTTGCGGCGATGGAAATGTTTAGGAACAGCAGCGTTTTCAGCAAGTAGAACGGTTGGTTCAAAGTAAACATAATCTCAGTGTTGCTCTTTAGCTGTTTCCCCTGAGCAGCATGACTCAAACCAGTCAATGGTGCATGGAGACTTATGCAGCGGCGATAGGGAATATTCTGACTTTTGACCCATGATGCATTGCAAAAAAGGTCAAGCTGACACTCGTCATCTCATCAGCACAAGGCTCACTTTCTCCCTGTCCTGAAGAGACCATGAAAGTAGAGACAAAGATGAACGAGGAGAGGAGAAGATAAACAAAGAGAGAAGAGAAGGTGCAAGAGGAGAGGAGCAGATCAGAAAGCATTAGAAGATGAGAGAAGAAAGGAGGAAAAAAGATGGAAAGATAAAATAAGACAACCTTAAAGTGGGGAGAAGAAAAAGAAGAGATGAAAGGATTAAAGGGGAGAGATAAAGAAGAGACGATGAAAAGGGAGACCAGGAAAACAGAAAAGAGAGGAAAACGATGAAAGAGGACATGAGAAGATGGAGGAGACAACAAAAGAGTGGAGGAGAACATGAGCAAAGAAGGGAGGAGACAAGGACATACAAGTGAGGGGATGATGATAGGTGAAGAAAAGAAATGAGAAGATAAGATGAAATAGGAGAACAGAAGAGGAGATGAGAGGAGAAGTGCAGTCCAGCAGGCCTCCCGCGTTTTGGCCTGGTCACGGCTGACCTTCATGGCCGTCTTATCAGCGATAAAGGTCAGAGCGGAGCTCCTGAAACCCGGATCGATCCAAAGGCCCTGCGTGCCACTATTTTCCCTTCTTTATTTATCTTGGTGGACATGCTGCTCATGGTGTTTTTCAGGGCGATGGTGAGAGTCAGATAAGCATCTATTAATGTTGCAGATCTCTCTCTCTTTCTCTCTCTGTCTCTTTCTTGCTTGCTCTTGCTTGCTTTTTGCCCTCCTTGCCCTTAAAGGAGAGCCTGGCTTAGAGCCAAATGTTCTGGTTTTCTCTCTCTCTCTCTCTCTCTCTCTCTCTCTCTCTCTCTCTCTCTCACTCCCCTTCTGGAAGCTGGAGGTCAAATGGAAGTAGATGTAGCATGCTTCAGGTCGCAGTGATTAGGCAACATCAAAGGATAAAGCAGGGAGGGGTAGGCCGCAATAGAGGGGGGACACTTTGCCTGCTACATTGCACATTGCTGGCCTAATGGAAATAGAGGACTTAAGTGAATCACATGTACTTTTCTCACCCTGTCCTGGTTTCTTTACACTATATTAATGGCCTTGTTTTATCTCCATTTATCATCTCAGCAGCGCAATATATACTGCAAGACAAAACAATTACGAGATAGAAACATCCATGAAGTGTGTATATTAGAACAGAGCAAGCTTCTACACAATCAATTTACAGCATAGGGGAGAAAGCGGCAAGCTTATTTATGTTTCGGTCAAACATATTTTCATGAGCTGAAACTAGAAGACTGAAGCGTTCTCACCAGAATTTGTCTTATACTGTACTTCATTTGCATGTAAAGATGTACTGTTCTGGACGTGCTGTCCGCCAATTCGCTTGCCCAGGCAGACGCGCACATTTCTGCATTACACTCACCAAAAACACAATCAAATATTTCACTATTACATGGCCATCATGGTCAATTAGCCCGACACTTTTCTAGCTTTTATCTCTTAAACCAGAGGCCTCATCTGTTATTTATGTGTTATAGGCCTCGCCATGAATTATTCAACGCGAGAGGAAAATTTACTGCTCCTGTCTTTCTCCAGCCAGGCCGTAAATTCAGAGATGGAGGGAGAGAGGGAGAGCGAGGCGGGAGGCGAGGAGGGGAGCGAAAGAACGGCTGGAGGCAAGTGGCCCCAGGAGGCTCGTAGACTCACACAGGCAACATCATAAAGTTACCATTAGAATGCTGTATTTATAACAGTCAGCTGCTGATGGCTGTGCTGCAGAGAGAGGGCTAGAGGAGCACACGGCCTCCACCTCAGCTCAACCCCACTAAAAACTGACTTAGCCTGGAATGATTAAGGCGATGGACATCTACGATACATGTGAAAATGCTAAGCTGTTTTAGTTTTAAAAGGTGTGCAAAGCTAGCCACAAGAATTCTTTCTTAAAGCAGTGATTCAGCTAAATTGATGCTTTTTTTTCTCCTTACCAGTCGGTCAACCAGTTTTGGTGTCTGAAATTTGCTTCTTTTGAAATTTTCTTCTGCCATTGTAGATGTTGCAAGTGACTTTTGGACTTTGTCTTTATTTTCCATGAATATAGTTGATACTGGTTCATTAAGGTTTGCCTAGAGTGGTTCTGATACAGATCTGTATTGTATTGCACTGTTCTGTGTTCAACACAGTTCCCTTTTCTCTGGGTATCAACAGTGACTTGTTGTTTCTACCAGTATCTGAGCTCAGGCCTAGTTTTCTCTCTAACCTGTTGGTAACTAGCAAAGATACTTTCTCTAGATAGACAAAGCACTTCTTGTAAGTCGCTCTGGGTGAGAGCGTCTGCTAAATACTGTAAACGTAAATCTTTCAGATCAGACTCTCTGATATTATTGCCCACCCTTGAACTCAGATGCTTTCCTCTTATAGGGTCCTTCACTATAACACTAGACATTTCAGTACTTCATATACCGTTTTTGTGTCACGCTCAGCTTTATGTCATGATAGTTCGGTCTTCCTCTCTGGAGAGTTCAGTGAGTTGTTTTGTTCTGCCAAATAAGTAATACCACTTGAACACTTCCATGCAGGCTAAAGTACTTCATTTGCATAATGTTGGCCTGATGCAATTTGGCGCCTCTCTCTGTACAATCAATAACTGTGACTGTATCAATGTATTTAAATTAATTAATGTACATTTAAAAAATCCAGTAAAGGCAATATGGGCTACTATGGACATGACCACTACTGTTTTACTGTATTAGATACGTATGTCCATCTTGACAGCAACGCTTCAGCATACCCAAATCAAGCCTGTAAATGTGGTGTCACATTATATTGTCTTCCATTCCATCTAAATCCATCTTACCCTAACAGGGACTCCTTTCTGCATGGACTGTTTGAGAGAAGAAGCTCTGGACTCTTTAATGCAGTTCCCCTCTGAGCATAGCTTTCAGCATGGGGGCCATCCTCAGAGAATATCAATGGAGTAATGAGGCAGGAGCACTTCCTGAGGCGCAGCGGAATCGACGTT
The DNA here is from genome assembly GCF_015220715.1 of Pygocentrus nattereri. Taxonomy (NCBI): domain Eukaryota; kingdom Metazoa; phylum Chordata; class Actinopteri; order Characiformes; family Serrasalmidae; genus Pygocentrus; species Pygocentrus nattereri. Next base: position 11,217,585 of record NC_051226.1, read on the forward strand.
TTGGGAAAACAGACTGAGGCTGCACCATTTACAGCCAGCCAAACACTTCGTCTGCTGCCACCACTGCTGCTGCTACTGGCCCAACACAGCCTCTGCTCCCACAGGTGGGGGACAGGGGCTTCTGAAGCATTTCCATCAGCGCAAGCAACTAGTCTCAGCTTTTTTGCCATGTTCCAAATTACTGCTATTACCTGGATTAGTGCCACTTAATCCAGGTAATTTATTTGTTTATTTATCTATTTATTTTTTCCCCACTGGTTTATTCCAGAAGCAGGGGGAGTGGGGTTTCTCCAGGCCCTGCTCTTGAGGTCTCTCAGAGATGACCAAAAGTAAATAAATAGCAATAAAATATGTAATTATTCATAACAGATTTCTAATAAGGGTTAATATAACGGGGACAGTCGTGGGCTGGAGGTTAGGGAACCGGCCCTGTGACAGGAAGGTCGCCGGTTCAATCTCCAGCACTGACGGTACATGACTAAAGTGTCCTTTAGCAAGGCACCTAACCTCCCAACTGCTCCCCTGGCACTGCGGATAGGGCTGCCCACCGCTTCGGGCAAGTGCTCCCTAGTGTGTATGTGGTGTTTCACTTCACTGATGGGCTAAATGCGGAGGTGAAATTTCCCTGTTGTGGGACTAATAAGGGTCACTTATAATAGCAATGATTTAATGATAGAAATAGGAAGACTTTGCAGACTTGAGCAGATGTGAGGTCCAGTATAGAACAAAGTACAAAGAGGAACTCAAATGAACCTACAAAAAATCAGCAATGGAGAAGAGAAAACGCCTGAAAAAGCTCACCGTAATGCAGCCTTGGCTTCACACACACACACACACACACACACACACACACACACACACATATATATATATATATATATATATATATATATATATATTTTTTTTTCTTTCTTTCTTTGTTGACTTGGTCGACCAAAAGGAAAGTGACTACCAAGAGGGGGAGAGAGAGAATATAGTGAAAAAAGTGAGAGGGAGGAGGAGGACAGTTCAGATGATGATGAAACAGAAAACACAATGAGAGGCAGCAGGATAGTAGACAAAAGCAAAGCAGATGAAAGATTACAATATCTGTTCAGCAGAATGATATTGAGATTTGTTTTCAGTCACTGTTTTTGTGCACATGGAGTGTATTCTTTCTGTAATGTGATCACGTAGATTAAAGGGCAAGCCATCTTGTTTTTAGCCTTCAGAAAACAATATGGTCTAGATTTCTGCAAATCCTGTGGGATTCACGCTGGTCCTGTGGGCCCAACCACAATATCTTGCATCGTGGGATTAGAGTATAATGCATGGGATCAAATAAAGGAGTAGCCTTATTAAAGTCGTACAATCACTAAATTATATCAATTTAAAATTTAAATGATAACAATAAAATAATTAAAATGAATAAAGTACTTCAAAAGAGTTGCAAAGAAGCCATTAACATGAATAACACCTAAATGCTTGTAGCATACAGAGATCGTGGAGTCTTCAGGCCGACGGGCACAGCTGGCAAGCCCAGCAAAACACCAAACTGAACCATTCTGTGGTTAACTTTCTGCTTTGTGTTTACTGTGAATAAATGGCTTTTGTTGAAATTACTTGACAGTGAGTCTGATGACCATGACTACTCTGTTATTTCAGCAAATAATAATGTATTTGTGAATAGGCTACATCAGATATTGGATGATAGTTCGCCGTGACGGAGCTGCGTGGGCAGGAGCAGCCCAAAACGTCTTGGTTGTGGATAGGAACAGTACAGAAAACTCCAATTTTGTGTGGGAACAGGCAGGAGCGGGAGGAAATCTTGTGAGAGTGGGTGGGAGTTGGACTGAAAAACTTGTCTCACACAGACCCCAAATGTGATCCACCACCTACTGTCAGTGTAGCTTATTACCTGCATTTATAATTTTGTCAAATTTACTATACACTAAACTGTCATTGGGTCAGTAACCCAGAACCTTTAGTCAGGGAACCTAAATCCACCATAATCCATTGAAATTCTCTTCTTTTGTTTGTTTTCTAAGTTGTATTGACTCCACATATTTTATTGTTCTGTTCTAAAACATTTGGTTATGAAAAGATACAAATATTGTTTATTGTTCTTGGGAGATAACTGGGACCTTGAGTACACTATTTCATTCCACCTTATGTACCACGTGATGCAAATGACAATAAAGCCTTATCTTATCTTGTCTTATTTTATATGTACTTTTCACCTGTAAAAACTTATTTAACATTCATAATTGGACCTTAAAACCACTGTTGAACCTTTGAGGGAACATTTACATCGTTTGTACCTTGATAAACAAAAATATACCTGCTCTGAACCTTTATTTCTAACAGTGTAAAGCAGACTAGAATGCAGTTAAATTATTTTTGTGAAAAACTATTATTTATGCTTTGAAATAGCTTCCAGTCTTCCTATGTAATTGTGTTATTTTCAAAAGGCTCAAAACAGTTGTTCTGCTATGACCCACTGTCAAGAATAACACTATCCAATGATCCTTACAATAAATCTAAATTCTTATATTTAAAGTTCTTAAAAGTGGCTCATTTTTGACTTGATGTCAAGTTCATGCAGTCTTTACATTCTTTGAAGCATCTTCATGAGGAGCTGTCTTATTAGTTTTTACAACAAGCACAAAATTCCATATACATACTCAGGAAATAAAGGTAGAAAACTGTCAGTAGGGTGGTCCCCACAAGGGTACCTCTCAGTACCTTTAGACCTTAAAACCACTTTTTACTTCTGAGGGTACATTTACATCGTTTGTGCCTTGATGAATAAAAATGCACCTGCACAGAACCGTTATTTCTAACAGTGAACTGAGACCCTCACTAATTATATTTTTTTATATGCCAACCTTTAAAGAATTTCAAGTCTGTACATCAAAACATCTTTAAGATTATGAAAAACATACATTCAGTCTGGTGTGTGTAAACTTTTGACTTCTTCGTTTAAGGCACCTCAAATGGTTCTCTGAGCAGTGCCATAGAAGAACCTCTTTTGTTTCATTAAAACACTTAATTGAAAGGAAATGAATGAGTGTGGAGGACATTTTTACTGTTTACAGGTTCTTTTAAATAATGTAAAAAATTCTTCCTGGAGCTTTCCTGGGAAGGCATCACATTTATGAACACGGCTCTCTAAAGAACCATCCATTGAAAGGTTTTCTAGGGAGCCATAAGTGGTTCCTCTGTGTCTTTGTGCAAAGAAGCTGTTTTGGTTCCATTATTTTTAAGACCATATTGTAAATAATGTAACATGGGGGCAGGAGCTTTGCGGAATTCTGTGTTTTTATCGAATGCTCTTTACCTTTTTGTTTTTCAGATTTTTAACCAGTTATCTTCATAGAAGAGTTGCTGGGCATATTTTCCTTATGCAGAAGCACAGGTTTGGAGGCATTTTTTATTGTTTTGTAGTCAAATTGGCCTCTATTTCACTGACAGAGGCTGGCATGTGAGCAAGAAACTATTAGTTCTTCAAAAGAGAGATTTTGTTTTTTTTGATGGCTTTCTCAACATCAGAAGCTTGTTTAAGACGATTTAAGACAAGCCACTGATTATTGAAATTTGATCAATCACCCATACTGATAAGATTGATATATGTTGGCCAGTATTATCAACCAATCAGTATATCAGTCAGGCTCTGTTACACAGTCTGGTGTAGAAAACAGCTTATGCTTTGGTGTACCACTTTTAGAGTGGGATTTGGCACGTTCTCCCATTTCCACCCACATAGTATATCATACCATACAGATCCATTCTGTTTGTGATTTAATTCTCACTTGAGTGAATGTGTTCTTTTCATTATTGATATGGTTAGTGAAAAATCTGAAAAACAGGCTAGATAGAGTTTGAATTATGGGCACTTTAGGGGCAGTGGAGCAATTCAGGGCCAATCCAGGTCTAATTTGGGACTGACCTTGTGCTGTTATGCTGAACAGCAGTAGGACAGCTCAACCCAGTCCTCCACATTTTGTTACTGTCACGCTCACGACAGTTCACACTGTTCTGCCTCTATACATAATTTACCTCCTGCTGAGAGTGTGCCATTCACTGCTTTTGTTCACATGTGCACGTTTATATATATGTGTATGAACAATATATACACTGCTCAAAAAAATAAAGGGAACACTAAAATAATACATCGTAGATCTCACTGAATGAAATATTCCAGTTGAAAATCTTTATTCATTACATAGTGGAATGCGTTGAGAACATGAAAATGATCAATGTAAATCAAAATTATTATCCCATGTAGGTCTGGATTTGGAATCATACTCAAAAAAAAGTACAGAATCAAATTACAGGCTGACCCAACTTCAGTGAAAATTCCTCAAGACAAGTTAAAGTGAGGCTCAGTAGTGTGTGTGGCCTCCAACGTGCCTGTATGACCTCCCTACAAAGCCTGGGCATGCTCCTGATGGGGCGGCGGATCTCCTCCCAGACCTGGATTAAAGCATCAGTCAACTCCTGGACAGTCTGTGGTACAACGTGGCATTGGTGGATGGAATGAGACATGATGTCCCAGATGTGCTCGATTGGATTCAGGTCTGGGGAACAGGCAGGCCTGTCTATAGCATCAATGCCTTCATCATGCAGGAACTGCTGACACAGTTCAGCCACATGAGGTCTAGCATTGTCATGCATCAGAAGGAACCCAGGGCCCACTTCACCAGCATATGGTCTCACAGTGGGTCTGAGGATCTCATCCTACCTAATGGCTGTCAGGATACCTCTGGCTAGCACATGGAGGGCTGTGCAGCCTTCCAAAGAAATGCCTCCCCACACCATTACTGACCCACTGCCAAACCGGTCATGCTGGAAGATGTTGCAGGCAGCAGAACGTTCTCCACGGCATCTCCAGTCTGTCACGTGCTCAGTGTGAACCTGCTCTCATCTGTGAAGAGCACAAGGCGCTAATGGCGACTCTGCCAATCTTGGTTTTCTTTGGCAAATGCCAATCACCCTGCACTTCATTTATGAAGCCCCACTTGTGGACGTTGGGCCCTCATACCACCCTCATGGAGGCTGTTTCTGACAGTTTGAGCAGAAACATGTATATTAGTGGCCTGCTGGAGGTCGTTTTGCAGGGCTTTGGCACTGTTCGTCCTGTTCCTCCTTGCACAAAGGAGGAGGTAGCGGTCCTGCTGCTGGGTTGTTGCCCTCCTATGGCCCCCTCCACGTCTCCTGGTGTACTGTCCTGTCTCCTGGTATCTCCTCCATGCTCTGGGCACTGTGCTGACAGACACAGCAAACCGCCTTGCCACAGCTCGCATTGATGTGCCATCCTGGATGAGCTGCACTGCCTGAGCAACTTCTGTGGGTTGTAGACACCGCCGCATGCTACCTCTAGGGGTGAGAGCACTGACAAAATGCAAAAGTGACCAAAACATCAGCCAGAAAGGATGAGAACAGAGAAATGGTCTGTAGTCATCACCTGTAGAACCACTCCTTTATAGGGGTTGTCTTGCTAATTGCCTCTCATTTCTACCTGTTTTCTGTTCCATTTGCACAACAGCAGGTGAAATTGATTCACAATCAGCGTTGCCTCCTAACTGGACAGGTTGATTTCACAGAAGTGTGATTGACTTGGAGTTACATTGTGTTGTTTAAGTGTTCCCTTTATTTTTTTGAGCAGTGTGTGTATATATATATATATATATATATATATATATATATATATATATATATATATATATATATATATATATATATATCAGTCCTACACCTTTGAAATCATACAGCTTGTGTAGTTCTTAGATACAGCAGAATTCCTTTAATCTCTTATTTATGAATCCATCTCAGTAAACTGTGCCAGAGGATTGGGTTGAGAGCCAGATAGATAAATACCATCAAGCGAGAGGACATTATATGCTGATGTTATACTGACGCTTAATGAAAAAGAACACTGGAGTTTGTCTTTATGGCACATTGGTGTGCATGGTAGAAATGCCAAATAAACTCTGAATACTTGATTTCACTGTTGTTTTAACCAGGTGCTTATGGCCATTGTTCTGGCGTTTGTACTGTGACTGATACCCCTCGTGTCATTGTGGAGGTTGGCTCACATCCATGCCCTGCCACTGCATGTTGATGCAAAGAAGCACAACAATGGCTAAATCAATAATCAGTAATAAATATGTCCGGTTGGACATGATTGCTGAATGAGTGAAATGTCAATACAGAGCTGAAAATGCTCATAGTCAGGAGGGAGAGTTTTATACCAAATAGCCTCGGAGAAGCATGGGCCACATATTTTCATTCTCACAGCATGTGAACCAAGCTCAATATCCATGTACAACTGCACGGACTGGTTTTTCGCACATATATCAGGTCTAATGTTGGACAAAATTGATGTACCGATGGTGGATCACCATTGGAAATTTTTTCTGGATTAGGCTTAATGAAAGTTTGATAATAACGGATACTAAAAATACATGGCTTTTTGCTAGGAACAAAACCAGTTACACAACAAAAACATTCATTTGAAATTTCTGCTACCAATAAATAATGCTATATCTATTCTGCTTAGCCCACAGAAAAAACATAGTTCATTAAACGTCTTTCCTTCAAACACTCAGATGGATTTGAATCAGATTTGAATGTGCTTTCATTCAGTGTTTCCTTTTTAGCATTAGTGCACCAGGACTGTTGGAGCTACGCCTTTAGTTCAAGCCATAAATCTTAAAACCTCCAGCAGGTCCTAGGACAACCCAGGGGTCTTGTCTCAGTAGGCGTCCGGGCGTGTCCCCAACCACCTCAGCTGGCTCCTCTTAATGTGGAAGAGTAGCAGTGTTACTCTGAGTTCCTCCTGGATGGCTGAGCTCCTCACCCTGTCAAGTAGAGTGTAGCCCACCACCCTGTGAAGAAAGCACATTTCTGCCTCTTGTATTCGCAATCTCATTCTTTCGGTCATTACCCACCGCTCATGACCACTGGTGAGGGTGGGGATGTAGACTGACCAGTAAACAGAGAGCTTTGCCTTATGGCTCAGTTCCCTCTTTACCACTACAATCGGTACAGTGACTGCATTACTGCTGGCGCCTGTCCCGGCCTGCGGTTGATCTCACGATCCCTCTTCCCATCACTCGTGAACCAGACCCTGAGGTACTCCTCCATCTGGGGCAAGTCCTTTCCCCCAAAACCACCTCTATGATAATGTTCATTTTTACTAGCTATGGGACAATATAAGTATGTTAGCGCTGAGCTAGCAGCCATTCACCTGAACCTTTTTTGGATGCTCTAGATTAAACGTGGTCATTTTAAATCCTGTAAAAGATTTTCCATGTTTTATTTGAAGCTTGTAATAGACGTATTATATATTTTATCTCATATATAGCAGTTTTAACAGTGCCAGTCATGTCTACCACTCATACTCATGGACAGTGATGTATCTAAGATCATTTAAGGTGGAACAAGAAAATTCAAATAAGAAGCTGGCAAATAGCTGACTGCAGCTTCATATCACTGAATAACTAGGAGTGGACGATAATTGTCACATCCTCCTCTTTGATGGCATAAGATGCCCTAAATGTAACTAAAGTCCAGCCGTGATGTTGGTGAACTTTACCCTCCTGCTATCACTGCAAACTGTCAGGGTCACCTACTGAGCACCACTGTAGCCTGTTAATGAAGTAAGGTTGTTTTTATTTGAGGGTCCCATTTCGTAGGTGAAGATATCAACCACTACATCTTGTAACTTTCCAAGGGGCAAGGTGACATTCAAAAACAAGTGGAAGTGGTAGGGATTGATAATTGACGGAGAGGAATTGAAGGATTAAGAAATGGGATTGGGCCTTAATTCCTGACAAAATTTGTCCCACATAGAAAATGAAAACATTTAGTTAAAACCTTTAGTTCAGTTTCTGAACCTGTAACTACCTAGATGTGTTGTAGAAAAATACACTGTACCACTGCAGTACTAACTACAAATAGTTTCATTATAACAAGTATGATAATTGTACTAAATTACAGACCGTATTTATTTTTTTAACAGAAATCATTAGCAATCACTTTTCTGAAGGCCTAGAAGACTCTAAAGGTTCCCCATCACTTTTTTGGGTTGGGCAATATGGCAGCCACAACATTGCACAAAATTCTACTGACCCCATTTGTAGTCAATCAGCCGAGATGTCCAAATTTTGCTTCTTTAATTTTAATCTCAATCCACAAGGCTAATGTTGCTAACAAACATTAAATGTCAACAGTCTTTTCTGTAAATAAATCCCCAAACTTCTCTCAGCCTACTCAGAGGTTGCTCTGACTTGTCAGTGTGGTTTAGGGAACAGTATGACTTACCCTAAGCTATAAAAATAAACACAAAACTTCCCCAGGCTTGTCAGGTTTTGTGCAGTACTCTGCCTCCCCCATCCAACTCTCTTTTGCATGCAAGTACGATGGAAGCTGGATTACCATTGTGATCTGTGCTGTTTTTATTTTTATTTGTTATTATTTTTTATTTTTTTACTGTTTTACAGAATTGGCAGTTAGCGTTATATTCCAAACACGCAAAGACATTGTGCTTGTGGCAGTTTGAAAAGATGCTGTGGTGCTTGATGTTTCTTGAGGAAAGCACATGCTTTATCCTCCCAACTTGGTAGCACCATGTGGTGAGATTTCTAATAATAAGTGTTGTTTACAAAGTTAAACTGTAGATTCCCGTCGAATTTCCTCTTTTGCTGTTTAAAATGAGGCTAAAGGCTTGTATTTGTATGTGCAGTGAGGAATGTTCTTGTACAGGCAGATAGGATATGTGTACACACTGTTGATGAACGTACATTAGCATGCCTGTTTAAATAGGTGCTTTGCTAACTCTATAGCAGGGATGTCCAATCTTTTGTGCAAGCGGCTAGAGTCACTGTAGAAATTAGAGTTCTGGACCAAAATGCCACTCCAGCTTATCCCAAAGGTATTGGATGTAGCTCCATCACTCAAGAGAGCAGAGTTACACTGCTCCACAGCCCAGTGCAACACTTTATACCCCTCTAGCTGATGCTTGGCATGGGGAATGGTCACTTTAGCCTCATGTTGGGCTGCTTTAGGTCATCTCATTCGTTTGGCAGTGCCTTTCTGTGAAAATTATACAAGCTGTGGGTGCACAACTGGACACTTGTATCAGCAATGGGTGTAGCTGATTTCACCAATTAAAAGGTATGTCTGGATACTTTTGGTGTGTGTATCTACACTAGTATTATCATACTGATATGGATGAAACAGCTTTTACTGTGTTGTGTGTACTCCTATAATATCGGTGTTGTTGAATGTTCCGTCTCATTTTTTGATGTGCAAACATCTTTAAATTGTGTGACTATCAGTTTCACCAATTATTTGCATTCTGCGGTGAATATCTATTAGAGTGTAAGCAGATCCGTTGATATCTCTGTTGTTCTGTCAGAAGCGCAGCTTTAGAGAATTGCAATCAGTGGCGGTTTCTTTGCGGTTATTTCCAATTAGAAACCATAATCTACTGTAGTGTGTATGAATTATAGTGTAAGGAGCAGAATGCATGCGGTGCGTAACCTCTTTCTTTGAAGAAAGTTTTCAGGAGTGAAAGGTTAACTAGCCCATTCCATTCCTATTATGAAATGCACAGAGAAGGGAGGAGACAATGCAGGAGATGTAATAGGAAATTGGATGTAATTATGGCCTTAGCTAGAGATGAGAAGCAACATGTTGATTCCAGAGTGGATGTGATCATATCCAGATGGTCCATTAACATTTCCTTTAATTCAGGCGAAGCATATAGTGTGTTTTTCAATTACAGATGAAAATATGGCTGTGGAAACTTCTCAGAAATCACTGAAATTAAAGTGATTCCATGATGTGCGTTGCTGTTCCTTGGTTTAGAATCGTATCGCACTGAAACCTGACCTCGTTAATTTGCTGTTGCCTCAAGGAATGGTGAAAAATCTGATTTCCACAATGTTCCACTGACCACAGATGTAGTCAATCAGTCTAAGATGTGTGTTTTGTGCAAATTATGGTTCTTTACATTTAAACGGAAACCATCAGGCTATTGCTATTAACACTCACACTGCAAGTCACCAGTCACTCAGATCTGCCTGTAATCACCAAAACTTCTCTCAGGCTGTTCAGAGGTTGCTCAGACTCGTCGATGTGGTTTGGGAAACTTATTCCAAACTATATGAATGAACAAAACTTGATGGTTGTTTTTAGCTTTGTATTTAATTCTGCCTTGATGTACATTATGCAGACATCATATGGAAGCTAGATTACCTTTGCAGTAGGCACTTTTTGCATATTTTCTGCTGGGAGTAGTTGTTGCAGGCTAACGCTGCTCCCGCTAAAGCAATGGCAATAACAATGATGAAAAGTAGTGTTTATAGCCTACTCAAGTGTTCGAGTCTGAAGCAAAAAATCCTTATTTATTATAATAATCCTTTATTTTTAGCAAGTTGTTTCAACATCTCCAGCTAGCTGATGTTGTACTTTGATAGCTATGAATGAATTTTTCCATTAAGCATTTATGTCCTTTATTTAGTTTGGACTCCCACATTGTTGTGTGTTTGGTTCTCCAGCAGTTCTGGATACATCCTCGAATTTTAATCTTGGCAACTATGACAAAAATAAAGTGATGCATCTTTTTGTGGAGAGCCGAAGTGGATATGAACGCTTGTACGCTTTTGAACGCTTTTGAGGGTAGAAACTGACAATAACGCAGTAGTGGAACTTGTTTTGCCCAGCAGTTACGCAGTTCTGTTTCTTGTGAAAAGGGCCTATTGTTTTTATTTGAAAATGTGCATTCTTTTGTTAAAAAAATTAAGATTAACTGTTATTTTTAAAATGAAACAATGTATGAGTCCTTAGTCTGTGTGATCTGTGTGCATTTGTATTTGGGTGACTATTGACTTTGTCTATTGTTTGGCTGGTAGCTTCATTTGGGCTACAAACATGTCTTGGCTGATCAACTACATCTGAAGTAAGTGGGATATTGTTTCAGTTACCATTACTTTTAACCTTTAGATCTCATCTAAAACTAATTCTAATTCTTTTAATAAGGATCATCAAATGACTTTACAACAAAGTGGGGAAAATCACAAGCATATGGTATATAAAAATACCATAGTTTTCCTTATTTATTTAGTCATTAATTCACTGATTCATTAATAAATATTTATGTGGGCTCACCAGTTTCCTGGCAGTGCCACAAAATTGGTAGTTGCTATTCTCCTTCAAATACACTGAAATATCCAACGACTTGTTTGTTAGCGGCAATCCGAAAAGATGTGGTGGCACTTCACTTTTCTCAGAGAAAGCATGTGCTTTACCTCCCAAAATTTGGAAAGTAATAATACTGTTAGTACATTGTTCAAATAATGTCTGTTTATGTAAGAGTTTCCTAAAAATTAGTGCTTTTCACAAAGTCAAATACAAGGCTAAAGGATGAGGCTAAAGGCTTGAGTTCATTTGTATTTATCTGTGGAGTGAGGAATACTCATGTACAAGCTAATGGTACATCTGTACTCATGACACAGAGCAGCATAATAAACGGTTCGAATATAAATCAGTACATGTGTGCAATATTGCAAAGCCATTTTACTCCACCACATATGCTTCATGGAGACCCCTTTCCATAGGAGGAGATGTTCAATTATTTACATGCATCAGTAGAATCCATCAGCGCTGTCTTATTGTTGTCTACAGGAGTTGGCTTTTATTATCTGATTCTAATGTAGGCTTGTGGCAGCCTTTCTCTCCAGTGATAAGATGGCTTGTATGTCATTAGGCATTGTGAGGGAATGGCACACTGTGTGACTGCATATTAGAAACCCTCTTTGCTTTCAGGATCTTGGTGAAGACTAGTGCTGCAACCATATGTTATTTTCAAATATTATATCTAATACTACCTCGAATATTCAAATAATCTGATGAGATGAGATTTTGTTTTTTTCATTTAATGATTGAGCAACGATTATAAAAGTTTATTCATGTTTTTAAATGAAACATAATTGAAAAGACATAACACATAAATGCTCATTTTTATGGCAAGTAGCATGAAATGCTAATCTGGGAGAGGCCATGCAATCTGGCCAGACTGAATAAGGCAATGTTTGAAAGAGTGAGCAATGAGTGATGGAGGACAGTTGAGTTAATAGCCTTTTTAAACAATATCTTAAATATTAACTTTTGTATCTGCTCTCATCAGTCAGGGGACTTATTCCAAATTCTATAGGATAACATTTTGTAAGCTGATCAAAAACTGCTTTCTACCAGGCAAGGCACTGGTCTCACTAGTATTTTTAACTACACACTCTCAGAAAAAAAGGTACTAAACTTTCACTGGAGCAGTACCCCTCTTGTGACTGGGGAGGTACCCTTAAGGGTCTGTCTTCAGTATCTTTAGTTAGGGAACATAATTCTATTCTAAGCTGTATTGACTCCACACACCTTGTGTAGTCTCCAGCCTTTTTTATTTTATTGTTCTGTTGTAAAACATTAGGATATGAAAAGATACAAATACATACTTTTACCCTGAGAGAAAAAAAAAACATATTTAGGTACACAGTTGCACCTTTTTGTACTTTGGTAAATGAAAAATGTACCTGCACGGTACCATTTTTTCCCGACGGTGCAGGTGTAGTTGTTGCCGACTGTCAGATAGCTAACATGCCCTCAGTTGCATTTATTTACAAGAATACATGACAGCATGACAGCCAGCTTCCCAGAGCAGTAGGAAGCTTATTCAGACTACACCTGGCTTTAAGACAAAACTGTTACCTCAAATTAGAGCTCTGAAACATGTAGATAACAATAACAATGGGGAAAACCTCTCTAGACCTTCTGGAGGTAATAGAAACACAGAGCCTGGTTCATGCAAAAGTTATGGCACCTGTTTATTTTATGTTTTATTCTTTCCAATATTTTAAACTTAGCAAATACATAGAAATTGTGCACTGATCTTTGCAGAAAAATACCATTTACAACCCCAATTCCAATGAAGTTGGGACGTTGTGTAAAACATAAATAAAAACAGAATACAATGATTTGCAAATCCTTTTCAACCTATATTCAGTTGAATACACTACAAAGCCAAGATATTTAATGTTCAACGGATAAACTTTGTTTTTTGCAAATAATCACTCATTTTGAATTTGATGCCTGCAACATGTTCCAAAAAAGTTGGGACAGGGGCAACAAAAGACTGGAAAAGTTGAGGAATGCTCAATAAACACCTGTTTGGAACATTCCACAGGTGAACAGGCTAATTGGAAACAGGTGAGTGTCATGATTGGGTACAAAGGGAGCATCCCTGAAAGGCTCAGTTGTTCACGAGCAAGGATGGGGCGAGGTTCACCACTTTGTGAACAACTGCATAAGCAAATAGTCCAACAGTTTAAGAACAACGTTTAAGAACAACGTGCAAGTAAGCGGCAAGGCAGAAAACCAACATTGAATTCCCGTGACAGGCAGCACTGCATTAAAAACCCACATCATTCTGTAACAGATATTATCACATGGGCTCAGGAACACTTCAGAAAACCACTGTCATTGAACACAGTTCGTCGCTCCATCTACAAGTTCAAGTTAAAACTGCCATGCAAAGAGAAAGTCATATATCAACAGCACCCAGAAACACCGCTGGCCTCTCTGGGCCCGAGCTCATCTGAGATGGACTGACGCAAAGTAGAAAAGTGTCCTGTGGTCTGACATTCCAAGTCCACATTTCAAACTGTTTTTGGAAATCATGGATGTTGTGTCCTCTGGGCCAAAGAGGAAAAGGACTCTCCGGATTGTTATCAGGGCAAAATTCAAAAGCCAGCATCTCTGATGGTGTGGGGGGTGTTAGTGCCCATGGCAGGGGTAACTTGCACATCTGTGAAGGCACCATTAATGCTGAAAGGGACACCCAGGTTTTGGAGCAACATATGCTGCCATCCAAGCAACGTCTTTTTCAGGGACATCCCTGCTTATTTCAGCGTGGCTTCTTAGTAAAAGAGTGCGGGTACTAGACTGGCCTGCCTGCAGTCCAAACCTGTGTCCCATTGAAAATGTGTGGCGCATTATGAAGTGCAAAATACAACAATGGAGACCCCAGACTGTTGAACAATTGAAGTTGTACATCAAGCAAAAATGGGAAAGAATTCCACCTAAAAAGCTTCAACAATTAGTGTCCTCGGTTCCCAAATGCTTATTGAGTGTTAAAAGGAAAGGTGATGTAACACAGTGGTAAACATGCCCCTGTCCCAACTTCTTTGGAACATGTTGCAGAAATCAAATTCAAAATGAGTGAATATTTGCAAAAAACAAAAAAGTTTATCCGTTGAACATTAAATATCGTGTCTTTGTAGTGTATTCAACTGAATATAGGTTGAAAAGGATTTGCAAATAATCGTATTCTGTTTTTATTTATGTTTTACACAACGTCCCAAGTTCAATAGAATTGGGCTTGTAAATGGTATTTTTCTGCAAAGGTCAGTGCACAATTTCTATGTATTTGCTGAGTTTAAAATATTGGAAAGAATTAAACATAAAATAAACAGGTGCCATAACTTTTGCATGAACCAGGCTCTGTGTTTCTATTACCTCCAGTAGGTCTAGAGAGGTTTTCCCCATTGTTATTGTTGTTATTTCCCCATTGTTATTGTTGTTTGGAGTGGTCCTTTGTAGATGATTAATAAACTCTTAACAGATCATCAGTAACACATCAACAACACATCAGTGAAGTAGCAGTAGTGAAGCATCTGAATACACTGAAGTAAATAATGTATACTTACATTAAGTAGATGTATTGTTAATGTTACTTCCATTATGCAAAACCTAGCCTTACCAAACCTTACCAAAACCTAACCCTAAACTTGGCCCTGATCCTAACACGAAACTTAATCTCAACCCAAAACCTAGTCCTACCCCTCGTATGTTTTTGACACGTTACTGTGTTAGTTGGGTTTGTTTCATCTAAAAGGACCACTCAAAACAAAGTATAACCTTCCTGTATTTGCCTAGAAAACTACAAAACATGTAATTTGACCAGATGCTTAAATTTTTGCTCACGACTGTGTGTTGTTGTCTGTTACAAGCTTTAGATAAAACATTAGAAAGTCTTTTATATGCTTCAGATGTACGTGTTTAATCTAGTATAGCCGGATGATGTTCATATGCGGCAACATTATTTTAGTGCCAGCAGAATTTAGCATCATTATAAAGGTTCTTTTAAAATATTTTTACAACTACGTTTATGGTTAAAACTAAAAGGCCAGTCTCTAATGATCACAGTTTACCTCTATAACTTAGCAATGGGTATTAACAATGCATTCTTTTATTCATATCTGGTTTTATAAACTCATAAATCTGCTTTTGTAACTGTTTAGTTTATTTGCATGATTTTACCAAACCAGTCTTAGGTTTTATTTACAGCAGGCCTAGTTAAGGCTTCAACATTCTGGTGTAGATGTTGGCCTCTACCTATAACTCTGCCATTCATATCACCCTTTGAAGTGGCTCTAAAGATTCAGCTTTATTAAGTGTCATAAAGTGACATCTACTCACAGCTGGCTTGATTGCAGTGCATATTCTGTCTGAGCTTTCTCTCTGAGCAACCATGTTGTGTAGTTGCTGATGAGCAAGCCTCCAGTTGGTCTGTGCAGTAGCGAACTGAATTAACACAGAGGCCTGAGATCACGAGGTAGTTCCTCTTCACTTTCTCATTTCCCCACGGGACGCTGGGCTAAAAGCCTGATGAACTTCTTCCTGTCAGTGGCGCGGTTCCCAGGATACGTGGGTGAAAGAATCTTCCAAGACAGGACGACACCTTCTGAGGGGATGCGAAAAAATTCCCCGGAGGAAATTGAATGCTGTCATGGATGGATTAGCCCTGTAATGGCGGGACACATATCTTGAGCCGACGAGCCTCACTCAGAGACTGTGGGCAAATGAGGGAGAGGGATAGAAAAAAAAAAAAAGGAAATGAAATTCATTTCATACCTCCTCAAGCACATTGGCCCTCACCCGGAGAGGCCCTCTCTAAAGGCTAAGCACAGACTCTCCACGAGCGACTGTGGGGAACTTTTGGAGAGTTTTTCTGACTGCTTTTCTCAGCACCTGAAACCATTCCTGAGAGAAAGTAAAGGGCTCTCAATATGCTGAGATGGAGGAGCAGCGTTCAATTATGAGATTCATGAGGTTTCAGGCAGGTTTCTGGGATCATGGATGTTTTTTGCAAATGCATGGATTAAGATTTTTGCCAGACCATGAAATGTCCTGAAAATTACCCAGACTTTGGAGATGCTCTTAATAGAGTATGGATAAAGGCCAGTCATTTGAAGTTTTGAAAATTCTTACTTATTGGACACTCAAAACGTGTTTTGCTTCCATATCTTTGAAGTACACGTGCAGCAGAATGACTACTAAAGTGCTGCTAGATGAGCAGTTCTCTTAAGTAAGATGTTCATACTGATTTTCACTGCAAATCATAGTAAAAAAACTGGCCCATGCTAAAATTATTGCACCCTTTTTAATTTTATTTAGTTTCCAATAAGTAAAACTCAGCAAATACATAGAAAATACCTGTAGATGATCTTATGGTAACACTCTCTTTGAAAAGGTCTAAATGTGGATGAATGTAGCAGTAGTGAAACATCTGAATACATTGAAGTAAATATCTTGAAGATGTACTTATGATACATTACTTACATTAAGTAGATGTATTGTTATTATGTTACTTCCATTATGCAAAACCTAACCCTAGCCAACCTCACCCTACACCTAACTCTAATCCTGGCCCTAATCCTAACATTAACCTTAATCTCAACCCAAAACCTAATCCTATCCCTCATATGGTTTTGACGTTACTGGGATTGTTGAGTGTTTCATCTAAAAAGACGTCTCAAAATTAAGTATAACATCTTATTTTTGCTTAGAAAAGCAACAAAACAGTATGTTACAAGCTTTAAATGAAGACTATAAATGGAGCATAGCTTTGCTAGAATTTCATCATTACACAGAACTCAAACAATGCACCTGCATTACTCATCACTCTTGCTGCAATTCGTTATTTTAGCATAAACCAAGTGTCTACTGTTGTTTATCAAGTGTTTACTGTTGTTTATTATTGATGTTGGTTATTTGTTTAATGTGAGCTGCATTTGATAGACAGCATAGTTTTGTAACAGGGTTCGCCAACAAGCAGCTCTTTTACTGCCCTGTTGTGGCTCCACAGCAGAATTAGATTTTTAGGTAAAAATAACTATTGTATTTTGCGGTAAAACAAAGCTCTGCTGGTCATTCTAACATAATTTTAACAATAAATAGTCAGGAGTTAATGTATAACTGCTAATTCACCCTTTAACCCTGAAGACTGGCATACAGACTGCTAGTCACACAGTAACTCAGACAACAGTTTTGCCTAGCTGGCAGCTGACGAAAAGGCAAAGAGAGAGATTTAAGATGAACATTGATACTTATTTGCATTTATAATCTCTCCTGCAGGTTTCCTGATACATTTAATCTGCACAGAGAAACTGTCAAACACTAAAAAGTGGTGATGCTGAAATCAACTTCTTGTTCTCCAGCTTCTCATTCGAATTGTCCTGTTTCACCTGAAACGGTGCAGTAGTTGCATTCATTTAAGATGGAACAGGAAAATTCTGACAAAAAGCTACGACTGAAAAGTGACTTCAGCCTTGTAAAAAAGTCAAACAGAGAGATGTTTTTCAATAAACTCTACTTCTGCAGAAAAGATTCCTGACTGAGATGTGAGAAAAGCGTCTACAGCTGAGCTAAAGTTTAAAGCACAGTAAAATAAGTCTGCATTTTTGTTTATATTTTTTTTGTCCTATTCAAGCACTTCAGCACATATTGGGACATTTATGGCCAAGATGGTAAAATGGACATAAAATGTGGCTCCCAAGGTGGTTTGATTTTTGTTCATAACATTTAGGTCGCCAACCTCTGGTCTATAAGGATGTGAAATTGGAATGAAATCTGATAGAACCCTGTTGAAGCCTGGCTTCAGTGCATGATTCAAATATATGCTGTTATATTGAAGCAAAGATCAGTTTCACATCGTGGTTTTGAGTCCCGCTTGAATCCCAGGCTTCACTGGGAGTCTATGAGGCCTCAATATTTATTGGGATACAGGCTTTTACAAATGTACTTTTTGTCCCTTTTGGAAGCTCAGCTTCTGTATGTGATGATTGGTGGAGATCTCAAAGGGATGGGAGCTTGCAACAGACTGCCAATGCACACACTGTAATGAGCCTGACTGGCATTGTCTTCTTCTCTGCTATTCAGTAAGTGCCTTGTGCTGCAGGAGAGTCATTCGAAAATGAGCATTGTAATTTTCAAGTTTTCAAAAGTCTTTTTCTATTCCCATTTGGAAAATATGATGTGAATATAGAGTTCTGAGTCCAGTTGTATCTGTATAGCTGCTTTTTGAACAATTTTGTTGACCTTGCTTTAGAGCTTGTGTCAGGGTTCAGTCCTCGCAGATAAAGCTGCCTCATCAAACACACCTGACTCAGCTTATCAGCTGTTAGCGAGGGTAAACGCTAATAACCTCAGCATGGAAGGTCCCCAGTTTGACTGTTTTGGGGGATTAATTAGAAAAAAAAAAGGTACACTACCATTCAAACGTTTGGAGTCAATGTTTTCAATAAACCCTGCAATGGACTGGCGACCTGTCCAGGGTGTATCCTGCCTTCCGCCCGATGACTGTTGCGATAGGCTCCAGCAGCCCCCCCCCGGCGACCCTGAGGGAGAAGCTTTTTTATACCCAGATCATGTTACTGACCTGTTGCCAATCAACCACCAGGTGTTGTTTTGTTTTTTTTGTTTTTTTTTTAAGGATTACACAACTTCACCAGCCTTTTGTTGTAACCATCCCAACTTTTTTGGAATGTGTTGTTGGCATCAAATTCTAAATAGGCATATATTTTTCAGAAAACAATAAGTTGACAGTGGATATGTTGTATTTGTGCTGTTTTCAATGAAATATAGGGTTTGCGCATCATTGCATTTTGTTTTTATTTACATTTTGCACAGCGTCACAACTTATTTGGAAATGGGGTTGTGGCATCAGCTTAATATGACAAGGAATTCCTAACTTCGGAATGGCAATATTTTTCAAACTAGATTATCACAACATGAGCTTTGCCTGTACCAGAAAGCATCAGCCACCATTGTATCAAAGGCATAGTCGTGCCACGGATTACTGGGATTACTTTTTTCTTTGGTATCAAATCCATTACATTACAGAATGCGGGTCAGGTCGTGCAAATTCACATAATTCATCCACTCTGTCTTTGTATTTCAAACTTGGCAATTAAACATGAGAGATGGGTCAAAGTGGGCCAGAGTGGGGGACAGTGCGGGTAGATCATTAGAAGTCAGGATCGACTCTTTCTCAATAAACAAATGTGGCCGGTCTCCACTGCTTAAAAAAGCGATGAATTATAGAGCTTATGCCAGCTCTCTTTTTGAGAGAAGACACTGTATAATCAGAGGACTGGCTAGCAGTTAGCAGCAAAAGAGCTAAGGTCCTCCTCTATTAATGTTTCACGTCTTATTATAATCAATCATTGATCCATGGCATTAAAAATGTTACATTTTCAGTTGCATGTCACGATATTCCAAAGTTCGTTTGACAGGATTGGTCAACCTCATCTCCTTGAAATCTTTTGCTAGCTTTGCAAATTGTTCCAGCAAAAGACTTCAGTCAAAAATTCCAAGAAGTTTGACTGATATAACTAAAGTCTGAGAAATAAAGTTTTTTTGGGGGCTGGCATAGAAGAATAGTATTTGGCCTTTTAAAAGGTGTTTCAATAGATGGATCTTTAAAGAACATGAAATGTAAATCAGATGTGTGAGTGTGGACAAACTATTTAATGTTTAAAGAGCTTCCAAATAATGAACAGATGCTTTATCCCTTAGGTGTTTCCTGCAGAACTGTACAAGCTACCCCAAAACTATTGAGGAATCTTCATTTGTAAGAGTGTAAGATGGCCTTCTCCCCATGCACATAATTCATTTAATGCTGTGTCAGCATTCATTTTGCAATTGCAGTGGATTTTTGCCCTGATAAACAACCTGTACACATAAAGAATACATTACTGTTATTCTGAAGCCTCTATTTGTCCTCTATTAAACACTGGCTTAGTAGCAGTTTGTAACAGGGGCTGTAGAAATTCCTACTAATGTTAATAAATGTATAGCTGATATGTGGTATATTTATGCCACTAATGTGCATGTGATTGATTTGAACCTTTTTTGGCATGAAATGTAAAATTATGAAACATGCTTTGTGATTTTTTTTTTTTTTTTTTTTTTATGGCATCATGAAAAGAAGAGCAATTTTTCATCCAAGTATGAATGACATAATGTGCGTGATGGCCATACACAGTGTGCAAAAGTTAAACAAATGTATTTTAAAAATCAAAACTTTTTTTTTTGTTACTTGTGGAGGATAACTTTTCACTTAGAAAATCAAGAACAAATGTAATTTGACCAGGGGTTTTCAAACTTCTGCCTGCGCTGCTTTTAAAACGTGGAAAGATAAACATGAGAACAACAAATTAGAATGATATTAAAAATGCAAGTATCCAATGTGTCCAATGGCATTGCATTGCATTATAAAAGTAAATATAAAATAAATATAGTTTTTATATTGTCAAGTGAAAAAATAAAATAGAATAGAATAAAATAGAATAAAATAGAAAAAAATCTTTGTTGCCTTGTGGCACCATCATTTAAGTGAAATGGTTAATCCTTGGTAAATATTTTAGTTATTTAGAATATGTATGTATTTATTTATTTAGAATATGTAGCTTGAGACTAAGTTGTGCTATTGATGATCTTTGGGAATTAAGGAAGTTTGACTTTGTCAGAGAGACCTGAGCAGAACCACAGGTCTAAGTCTGGATGGCTTCCTTCCCACATAATTCATTTAATACTGTCAGCCGCGGGGGAGATAAGTATTAATCGGGGAGCAGCAGTGTTTGTAATTCTGACCTGTTTGAGAGCCCTCCCAGTCAAACAAAGACAGCAGAACAATCTGGACTGGACTTTATCGCACATAAACCGTGCGAGCTGCCCAGATTGTATATGTGAGTGGGAGTGTATGTGTGGATAATGGAAGACTAGAGTGGAAATGAAAGAATACTCTTTTATATGTTAGCCAAATATATAGGAATTTTCTGTTCCTCATCCTGGAGAAGTCTAATCAGCTGTCCAAGCAAGCCAATTTCAGAAAGAGTTTGGAGGCGTACAATAAGGGGGGTTGATTTCTTACAAATGAAGTCAGAAGAAAAGCTAACCTTGGCGCTTCTGCTAGTCTTTATCATTCATAACTGTTCATGCAAGTCAAGGCCACCAAATTTGCAGTCCTGTGGGCTGATGCTCTGTAGGTCCTGTACTTTGAAACAGAGGCTCAGCACTGACCTTCAGGGTCATCTCAGCTTTTTGCAGAGTGGTCGGTTATTGAAGTTCCTTGTTTGGCTGAGATAAGGTGGCATTCTTTGGTCTGGACTTTAGGCTGTACATGATGACACAGTTTTAGTATAGAGAATTTTGCATTTGCTTTTTGTATAGCATAAACAACAATTTTCCCTTTGAAGACTCATAAGAAAGGAAAAGTATTGTTACAGTATTAAATGAATTATGTGTGAAGGAAGATATAGACTTAGACTTGTGGTTCTGCTCAGTTCTTTCTGACAAATCAATCAAACTTCAATTCCCAAACACCATCAACAGTGCAACTGACTATGAATCTGCATATTCTTCAGCTAACACACTTATCATGGCTCGATTGAACCTTTTTCTGGAATGATGATGCCACATGGCAGCAAAGCTTTTTAAGGTTATATTTTTCACCTAACAGCATAAACAGTTTGTTTTTCATTGGCAAACTGAAGGCTTCCTGAGTAACAATGTTTACTTTTATTTGATCACAAGCTTTCCAGTCAATACAGTATAACTGTTGCCTCATGGCAACAACATGCAACAATGGAACTGCTCACATCTTCATCCTCCACCCATAAATGTAATCATGCAAAACTGCTGCAAAGATGGACAAGCTTTACAGAATGTTGACAAAAGTTTGATTCAACCTTATGAGGAAAGTATGACCCGCACCCCAGATAAATGATATGACCCGCATCAGATAAAATCCTCTCCCATAACCAATATTACACTCTCCGGTCACACCACGCCTTTATCAACAACAGTTACCAATCATGGCATAACACTTGACCCTCAGCTCACTTTTGAAGCCCATATCAAACATCTTCGCAAGATTTCCTTTCATCATCTCAGAAATATTGCCAAACTTTGACCTACACTCACAGCTTCAGATGCGGAAAAGCTGGTTCACGCATTTGTTTCCTCCAGACTGGGTTATTGCAATTCACTTTTCACTGGGATTCCTAAAAAGAGTCTTCAAAAACTACAGTACATTCAGAACAGTGCTGCTCGGATAGTATGGAAACATGAACACATCACACCTATCCTTCACCCTCTTCACTGGCTTCCCGTCTCGGTTAGGGTTGAATACAAGGTCTCCTACTCACTTACCAATGCATCCATGGAAATTCTCCCCCCTACCTGAAAGAACTTCTCACTCCACAAACTTCATCACGATCTCTACGCTCTTACAAACTCAAATCGCCTTCTCGTTCCCAGGACTAAGCTCAGCACCACGGGCGATCGGGCTTTTTGTTTTCCGCCGCACCTCGTTTATGGAATGCCCTCCCTGACCATTTGAGGGCACGACAGACAATTGAGAGTTTTAAAAAAGAATTAAAAACATTTCTTTTTTAGCAGAACTTATGATTCTTAATGAACCTAATTGGTTTTATGCTGTTTTATACTGGTGATTTTACTTTGTAGCACTTTGAGATTTGTTTCAAATGTAAAGTTGTTATAAAAAAAAATGTATTATTATTATTATTATTATTATGTTGTTGTTAACAAGGAAGTTGTGGTAAAAATCAAAAATGGGTAAACCCTTGGCGGACACTCAGTCACATAACTGCCGATCTATGGACTGCATGTTGTAGAGTAGTGCAGAAGAGTCAGGGGATGTGCTCTTTATTGAACAACCAGCAGAAAAGGCACATACATAAACAGAAAAGTACATTATATTTCCAAAAGTATTCTTAATCCATAGGGTTTAATATATTGTTGGTCCACCCTTTGCAGCTATAACCGCTTCAACTCTTCTGGGAAGGCTTTCCACAAGGTTTGGTTTTGTGCTTATGGGAATTATTGACCGTTCTTCCAGAAGCGCATTTGTGAGGTCAGACACTGATGTTGGACGAGAAGGCCTGGCTCACAGTCTCTGCTCTAAATCATCCCAGAGGTGTTCTTTCGGGTTGAGGTCAGGACTGGCGAGGCCTGTTTGGAGTGAAACCTGTCCTGGAAAACCGCTGTATGGCCTTGTGCACCGTGCTATAGCTCAGTTTCAGGGCGTTAGCAATCTTCTTATATCGTAGGCCGTCTTTGTGGAGAGCAACAGTTCTATTTCTTCCATCCTCAGAGAGTTCTTTGTAATGAGGTGCCATGTTGAATATCCAGTGGCCAGTGTGAGAGAATTGTACCCAGAACACCAAATTTAACAGCCCTGCTCCCCATTCACACCTGGAA
The DNA here is from genome assembly GCF_015220715.1 of Pygocentrus nattereri. Taxonomy (NCBI): domain Eukaryota; kingdom Metazoa; phylum Chordata; class Actinopteri; order Characiformes; family Serrasalmidae; genus Pygocentrus; species Pygocentrus nattereri. The sequence continues at coordinate 11,241,189 of NC_051226.1, forward strand.
CCTTGTAACTGTAACGAGTCACATGACACCAGGGAGGAACAACGACACAATTGGGCACAATTTGGACATGTGCACTGTGAGGTGGGCTCACTAGTGTTGCCAGTTATTTAGACATTAATGTGTGTGTGTAGAGTTATTTTCAGAGGACAGTAAATCTGCACTGCTATACAAGCTGAACACTGAAGACTTTAAGTTATATCCAAGTTTCATTTCTATAGTGTTGTCCCATGAAAAGCTATAATATTTGCAGAGACCTGAGGGTCAATTTTGTGAGATACTGTACATACCCCTTTAACTAAACAACCACACCAACAACAATAAACAACAACAACAACAAATGACTCTCATGGAAAAACTGCGTGTTTTCCATGAGCCTCTCTGCATGACCCCAGTATATAAACCAGGCCTATCCTGAATTGCATGTTGTCACAGTTGGGACAAAACTTCATGTCACTTTTTGTCTTTTTTTTTTTACATAATTTGAAATTGCTGCCTGACATTTACATTGATATTTATGATTAATAGTGTGACGGGCCTGTGTCATTACAGGCCTGTGCCATTACAGGTGGAGTTGAAGTGGGTGGGGCTGAAGGCCTAATCAAGAACCCTATTTACACCTATGTGGTGCGCTTGTGGAAGAGCTTCTCCTTTGTTTTCTAGTTTGTGTCCCAGGCAGTTTTCTTTTGTCCTTAGGGTATTATGCTTCAGTTTATTTGTTTATTGTTATTGTGGCCTTCAGCTTTTGTCCTTGAAATTTTTGTACCAGATCTTTCAGTTTATTTCTTATTGAAATCATTTTTCATTTATTCACTGTGTGTTTCCCTTTTATTTGTCATGATGATAAGCAAGTCATGACAATAGAGCAAAAGAAATGGTCCAAAATGACCTGAAACATACAGATTTTCCATCAAGCTTTGAAAATTAGAAATATTTTTTCCCCTATCCTCTAAACAGTTTAGAGATCAAACTTTTTGCTCCGACAGTGATGATATGCTTGCACATCCGTGAAACAAAGGTGTCAGTGTTTAAATGATATCAAGTCATCTTTTCTATTAAAAGCTGTATTATGAAATGGCCTCTGAAGGACATCACACTTACTTTAGTGTGGCAGACGTTTTTGTGTTTTCTTGTTTACTCTGTTCTGTGCATTGTATATTAAATCTTCAACCACCACTTTGACTAAAAGGTTGCGTTTTCATGTATTTAAGTGTAATGTATGCATATTTTTGTAGTTTGTAGTTATATATGCTATATGTTCATCATTGTGGGCATGTTATTTCATTATTTTTATTTCTGTTACCACTGTGCCCTTTGTAACATTCATTAACTCAGTCTCCACTTGAAAGCAAAGGTATTTTATTTCCAAGAACGTTTTATCATGTTAGACACCTTTTCCGCTGACATGTAGTAGCTTGATAGCTAAGCTAACATGGTAGCTCTACGTAGTCTATAAACACCATGCAACAATATAGTGGACTGGAACCCGGGAGCTCAACATATATTGAAATTTAAAACAAACTTTGTAGCTGTTTGATGTGAATAATTGAGAGATTTTGCCACATAACGTGGTGTGTACTACTTTTCTCATTAGGTAGAATGGGACGAGTTCTTGTTTGTGTGTGTTTGTGTGTGTGTGTGTGTGTATGTGTGTGTGTGTGTGTATAAGCTAAAGCATATTTCATTAACTATTTCCATTTATTTGCAATTTTAGTCAAATAATTTATCATTCAAGGGTGTGAATGTGTGTGTGCGTATTTGGGTGCGAATGAGTTCATTAACTGTTTAGTGACCATTATATGCATTTTTATTACAGATGCTTGAAAACATTTCTCACCCTGCTCCATGCTGCCTTCTGTTGGAGTTGTTTCTGTAGTCACTCCTTTGTCTTATCTAAAGAGACTCATTTCCTCATGCACGTTCTCTTTTCTTATTTTCTCCACTTTCCTCCTCGGTTCTTCGGCTATCTTTTCAGCTCCTTGCTTGCGCTCCCTCCTCCCTCCCTATGCTGTGATGGGTTTCATTACTGTACTCAATCTCAGGCCATGGACAGCCTCTCCCTGGTGTGCTGCACCACCATATAATCCTTTTAATTAAAGGCCCTGCTCCTCGCCTGGGCTGCCCCATGCCTGGCGCTTGCGGCCTCCCGCCTTTTGTTCGCCTGATGCTCACCCACTCATTTCGTGTCAAGCCGGGCTTTTGCCATTTGAAAAGAGGTGCCGTCACCTTTGTTTCTTTGCCTTTATATAGCTTTAATCTCCAGAGCAATATTGCAAAGTGTGTGCCTGGGCCTGTGTGTGTGTGTGTGTGTGTGTGTGTGTGAGTGAGTGAGTGAGTGCACACGGGGGTTTTGTAGGTGGGTGGCCATTGATCCAACTCGGTGCTCATCAGAGTTAAATGCAATCAGGGATTTAAAAAGCCCTTGATAGCATGTGATTGGGCATGGATAAGAGCAGACAGCGAGGCGCATCCACATCGCTTCAGCGTGCCATGGTGAAAGCCATTGATTTTGCATTATTCTAACCAAATCTCGCCAAGAATGGATCACCAGCACTGGCTAAAAGAGAAAGAAAAGAGGTGAAAGAAAGAGAATGAGATTGAATGCACTTTTTTTCTCCTTATACCTTACCCCCTCCACCTTCACCCCCCTGCCTGTACCAACATCTATTTCCCATTCTTTAGCTGAAGCCCCCACTGTACACACAACCCCTCCAGGCCCAGTAGGAGCCGGCTGCTTGTCCAAACAGATTCCTCACACTCACTGATTGATAAGAAACTCTTTAACTCGCGCTGCCTTGCCCTTGACCCGGCTGCATGCACTATTCATTTGGGTTTTAAAGTCACATTGGGCTGTCTGGATTATCCGCTGCTGGATCTGCCTGTTATTAATCTCCCTCTCGAGTCATTGTTTTATGTATGCACCCCCAGTGTCAGCGTGAGAGCTCCCTGCCTTCCACAGACAGGGTATTTATTCACCCACACACGCTCTCCACCATGTCTCAGCTCTGTGCCCCACACTGCCGAGTGCACGGGGTGGACTGACCAGAACAAAACATTCTCATGCAGTGCTGGACAGATGCGCCACTGCTTAAAATTTTGGAATCAGTGTTTCAGTGGTACAAAACTAGTTGAACCATCCAGCCTGCTCTCAGGAATACAGTGTTACAGTAGCTGTTGTGAGACTGAACAAAGATTCTAAGTTAGTAAGTTAATAAGAAATTTTTTGCAAAAATAATCTTGATAAAAGTTTCTATCAGGGGGACTCTTTTTTTGTCATGTAATCAATCTAATAGCATGGAGATAAATTTGTTGTTGTGTCCAACCTGATTAGTTACAACAGCATAGTCCAGCTCACTAGCACAGCAATTTAAACTGGAAACCTATAGTGAATCTAAACAAAATACACTATAATTTTGTTAAATTGTGTTAAATGTTTTTGCCAGTGTGCTGTCGAGCTCGTACAGCCTGGCAGATTCCTGTAAATACACTCCTAAACCTTATGGAAAGCCTTCCAAGAAGAGTTGAAGTTGTTATAGCTGCAAAGGGTGGGCCGGCATCATATTAAACCCTTTTGATTAAGAATGGGATGTCACTCAAGCTCATATGTGTGTGAAGGCAGATGAGCGAACACTTTTAGCAATATAGTGTATGTTTCCAACTTATTTTTACAAGTTTTTTGGTAGCGCTTTATCCATTCATAAGCCAGTTATGACAACTCACATAAACCTACATTAACGTTTGTGATGGCTAATTACAACAAGCATCAGTTGTCCTAAAGGCTTCTTTAGTCCATTTAGTCCATTATTATGACAACAATTAATATGCATGTTGTTAATTGTCAGTTAATAAGATACATTTTTGTTTCCAGAAACATTAGAAATATGGCATTAAGCATCTAAAAACACTTTCTGGTGTCTCTCTGTTGTCATACTTCAGTCTACAGTGTTCAGGTTTTGACTGAAAAAGGCAAATTTTGAATATTGTTGTCTGTTGTCCAGTTGTTTCACTGTTGATGAGGTACAGCAGAATGACTGGCGGGGGGCAGTAAATGGTGGAGGGAGGGGTGTGAGAGTGAGAGAGAGGGGTCAGAAGGGGGCATTTGAATTTTGTGCTGACCTTCATGGCCATTCACAAATCATGTGTGCGACAATGTCCTGCATTGTACTCTGATCGATTGGCCAAACAATAGGTTATTCACCACTGCTGAGGCAGGTCAATGGTAGAGTCCTCCCAATGCTGGGATCACTCCTATCAGTCCATACTTGCCTGAGTTCACCTGTTTGGAGCAATCTTCTCACAATGACCAATTAATGCTACATTCATGCTTTCTTAGTAGAAGTTGTGAGGAAAGACAATAACGTAACACCAGCGCAGTCTTTTTGCTTCACAAATCCAATATAGCTCCACTCTTCCTGCCTCTGAGTCTGGATTTCTGCCAGCAGTGGAGGGGTTAAGTTCCCATCCGGCATTTTTCATTTCCGTTGATCTGCAGTTCATATATTGTAGATGTGGCACTCTTTTGCAGTTTAATACATTGGAGATGACTGATCTGCCTTCTTGACCCCTTTGGCTGCGTTTGAATAAAGAAGTGATCCAAAACGCTGCCCTCTTCTTTGACCACAGACATATAGGCAGACGGCTGCTGGAATAAAAACTAATCAAATACAACAAGTCGGCTCAAAGAGAAAGACTGAGAGGGGTGGGGGGAGGAAGAGAGCTAGAGATCCGATGAAGGATAAAAATATCCTCCTACATGGAAAGAGTTTTTGAAATGCAATCACGAGAAAGGGAAGTGAGTCCAGGCTACCTTGAAATACTAAAGCAAACCATAAATATTTGCAGATGTATATTTCACAGCCTGGTTCATATGTTCTCCAAGAAGTTGTGATTTATCTGCCTGCAATAAATCAAAGACCTTGGGGTTGTTTGCATTAATGTATGTTTGGCGATATTTGACCTTATTCGGTTTGAGAGATGGATGGGCCCCCTGCAGTGTGGAACGCTCACTGTACTGCATAGGCATGGTCCTACAGACTACAAGTGCAGATAATGGGATATTTGGGAATAATGCACTTTTAGATGGAGCCAGACCTTCTTAGAAGGTCATCAGCTTGTAAAGCAAACTACCGAGCATATTACAATATGTTCTAAAGAGATAGGCCTGTCTTTATCATTCATCCCTGGCCCCTGCCACTGAGATTTCAAATGCAAAACAATCATTATCTTTCGTAATGACCACTGTTTATCCTCTAATTGATGCAATATGAGACATATTATAGTACCACGCGACGTCTAAGGACCTTGTGGTTCATAACGTGCACAGTAGAAACCCGGTGGCCTGACGTTCTCTAATTTATTGGGATTTCATCAATGCTGCACTGTATTTCATCCGTTTGGGAAGACTGTTCATGCATTATTCAGGGTGCATAGCGCATGTGCTTGCATTCAATTATATATGTGACAAATAAGTCCTATGGGCAAATGTGTCCATTTATTTATCTGTATTCTTAACTCTGTCTGAGGCCCGGGCATAAATGTTTCATACATTTATTCCGGCACGCAGCGCAAGGACGCTGCGCTATTCTGTGGGGACCATCCTAGACCTGCCTAAATACAACTAACTGAGATATTATACCATGAGTCTCCTGAATTTTTATGCAACTATAATAAAACATCCTTGGTCAATATGCAATCCAGGATTCATAATAACAATAAAAAATTTAAAACACATATATTTTTCATTCCATAGATAGATTAGAAAGGCCAGCTTTGCTTCTCAAATGTAGGTCTGCCAGACCGTTTTAGAAGCTATGGGATTTTCAGGATACCTCACTGCTGTTCCACTGCAAACTCCCCCTGCACTCAGGATTACTCGCTTAATCTGGAGCTACAGAGTGACCTTTAGTGGCCTTAAAGTTATTGCTCGCCCCTGCCCAAAGCTATGAGTCTGTAAGATTTAATTGACCTGTTCATGCTCCGCCCCCAAACGTGAATTTGGGAGTTTTAGGTGCAGGTTTACTTGTGTTTTGTGCTGCTGCAAAATCCAATTTGTTGTTAAAAAGTGGCTTTTGCAGTTTGCTAAATTGGTGTGTAGGCACTTTGGCATCACTTTGGCAACAATGAAAGGTGTGGTCACTTCTCTTTTGCTCTTTTGCCTCATTGCATATGCATGTGTGCTCTCCAACGCCTGTGAAAAGCTTATTTGCCACTAACATGGCTGCTATTCTAACAGCTTGGAACTGAGTTAGAAGGGGTAGTGGTTGAAATCTACCCTTATGAAAAGGGACCCTCAAATAAAGAAGAACATTACTTCATTAATGGGCTACTAGTGGTGCTCCGGTGCATTGGGCCTTAATATTAATAGGATGAAGGAAATAAAAAAATTATGCATGTAGCTGAGTGTTTACACTCAATCACACACTTCCAAAATGACCTGAGTGCACTCAACTAGACAGAAGCTGTCTCTGAAACTATGCCCTATGCACCTATATAGTGCACTATTCTGGGGTTCTCCTATTTTGTAGTGATGTCCAAAGACATAGTACAGAGGATCTGGTGCACTTAGACAATCCCATAATGCACTGCAATAAGTAGTGTACAGTCATACCCTAGGAAAGCAGGAATACCCATAATACACTGCTCTGTTTGGTTTGAAGCATCACACGCAACTTTTCTGTAATATTAGTGTGTCTCCACAGAACACACCACAGATCAGTGTCTCCACAGACTGCTTTTCAGACCTGTTACAGATGTAAGTCAGCTCCCCTCATATGTGCAGTCAAACTCAGCAGGTATAGTGAACTGGGGGGATAATGCTCATAGTGTTCATGACAGAATGTGCACAGTAATGAGCAGACCTGTGTGACATAATGTCAGTGTCCGAAATCGTTTACTACCATCACAAATTCTGTTCCCTATAATAGTGTTCTATATACAGATCCAGATTTTCCAGTGTAGGATGTAGCGATTAGGGAACCTTTTTAAACACGGCAAGAGATTTGAAAAAAAGGACATCATTTGCAGATACGCTCGGCACAGAAGAGCTCATCCCACCAGCCGAGAAACCAACATGTGTCAAAATAAGCACTTATTTTCTTGAATCTCTGATATACCATGTCGAAATGATCTCATACTTTCATGGCATAGTCATAATTGTATTTACTTGCCAAGTCAAAAAAAAAAACGATATATTAGATTAATTAATTAAAAAATAAAACAACTTCGCTAACAGAGATGAATGAGACAGATAAGACTGTTGGCAATCTTCAGCAGCGATTTAACAGAGAGAGGGAATGAAAAAGGCTGAGACAGGTTAGTGGCCATAGGTGATATCTATGAAAATACTAACTCAAAATGGCTGTAAACATACATCATTGCTGTTGGAACATAACCTCAGATCTCCAGTACTGTAACTTTACAGGTGAAAAAAAGCTCTCCCCAACTTGTAACATATGTAGCTGGCATTAAATAATACAACTATAGGGAATTAAAAAGGTGAAGAAATAAGCTTGAAAAAAAAAGTAAGTCTGCGACTCTGTTGATCACTACATCAATGCCTAACATTGTGACCATTCAGACACATGCAAAATACGGTAACACTTTATTTGAAGGCTACCTACATAAGAACTTCATGACGCATTCATAAGCACTGAATAATGTGTTTATGAAGCACTACTTGAACATTTATTAAGTGCTTATGTCGGTTCTCGCGACCTGACATAAGATGTTTTATGAAATAAATGACATTGTACTGACATAATAAGAATAAACGTTGAACATATTTACAGCACTAAATATATTTAAAACACTGTACATGACTATTTATGTCAGCATTCTTAAGATCATTGTACTGATATCAGGTTAAATATGTCTGGAAACCACCCCCTCTTCACTCCATGGCATGGATAAGATGACTGATGCAATTATGTACAGTGTTTTAAATATGTTTAGTGCTGTAAATATGTTCGTTTATTCTTATTATGTCAGTACAATGTCATTTATTTCATAAAACATCTTATGTCAGGTTGCGAGAACCGACATAAGCACTTAATAAATGTTCAAGTAGTGCTTCATAAACACATTATTCAGTGCTTATGAATGCGTCATGAAGCCCTTATGTAGGTAGCCTTCAAATAAAGTGTTACCCAAAATACATACCATTTAAAATGAATAACTGTTCCGCAGTGCCAAAAAATATGTGTACTATAATTTGGGTAACACTGTATTTGGAGTGGAGCTTTGAAGAAGATTAATAAACTCTAAACAGAATGTCAGTAACACATCAACACATCAGTGAAGTAGCAGTAGTGAAGCTTCTGAATACACTGAAGTAAATATCTTGGAGATGTTCTGTTGATACATTACTTACATTAAGTAGATGTATTGTTAATGTTACTTCCATGACGTTAAAACTAACCTTACCAACCTTGCCAAAACCTAATCCTAATCCTGGCAGTAGTCCTAACCCTTACCTTAACCTCAACCCAAAACTTAACCTTCACCCTGGCCCTCATCTTAATCCTAACCATAACCTCAAGCCAAAACCTAATCCTAACCCTCATATGTTTTTGACACGTCATTGAGAGTCTGTCCAGCGTTTGTTTCATCTAAAAAGAACCACACAAAATACAGTGTCAGTATAATTTCAAGTTAGGTTGAAAGAGATTTTTGTCAGTGTTTTATAAAGCTTGTCCAGCCTCCCAAAAGCTGCTATGAAAAACACATCTATATACCTATATAACTGTTCTCTGAAACCCTTGCAGACCATATCAATACCAGTAACCATTTAGAGAAAGAGAGAGTGCTTTGCTGTGAGAGTGATTTAGCATAGGTGTTGGTCATAATCTTACAGAAAGGCATTTCAAGTGCATTGGCACTGGCGGCATTTCATTTATGCTAATATGCTCCATGCCACATAAACTGGCTGCAAAGATGCTGCACTACTAAGTGGGGTGGGGGTGGAGGTTGAAGCAGCGTTTTTTGGAATAAACTTCATGGAAGTGAATTAGCTTTATCTTGTGTGGATTGTGTGGGGGGGGAACGCTGTGGAAGGGCTGTGTTGTGGGACGCAGGGCAATGTTCTGGTTGGGCACTTCAGATTGAGGCAGCGAGTGTGCTAGTGGCGAGGGAACATGCAATGCTGAAAGCTGAAATTAGGCTGCTGTGTATAGCACTGTACTATTGTGTGCCTCCACAAATGAGACAAATGAAAGTCTGATGAGTCCCTGTGGCCTGGTGAGAGACAGGCAACAGCAACAGCGCTCCTGGTTGTCCCCTAATTGGACCCAGCTGGGACTTATTTTCACAACCATGGGTGTTTTCAAGGACTTGCTGTACTGAGCGTACACAAAGACATTCAAACTGCCGTGTGTGGAAGCATTATGGGAATATGATTATTTCAGACCCATTTTGCTTAGTAGAATACTGATGATTTTAAGGTGGAAATGCTTTGTTTTTTTTGCTTTCGTGTTACATCTTGGCCATTAAGCTCATTATTTTGTATGTCGTAATGTTTAGTCTCAGTCCATGATTGTGTGGATGTTCCTAATAACTGACGGTATGTGTTCTGTGCCTCAGAGCAGGGCTGTGCGCTGACATCTTAGGTGATAACATTGACACAAGCAGGGTATGACAATCAGCACCATAAGGGAAGGTTTAAATGCATGCAGAGGAGTACATTTAAAAATGCTGCACTATTAAAAACCGTAAAAATTGACATAAATTTACAGTAAATTACAGGCAACAGAGCGAGGCAGCTCATTATTAATATATTTACAGCACTTTTGCTGTAATGTTGAGTATTTTTTAATTAGGTATGGCCATGAGTTAATAAATTGAGGCCACAAATAAATGGCCAAGAGTTAAGTTTCTTGTGGCCAAGTGGCCTCAATATATTTATTTTTGGCCTCAATATGCTCATTTAAAAATAATCACCATGTCACTCTAGGGGCTCTGTATCTTTAAACCTTTAAAAGTATCAAAATAGTTGTTTTATTTGCTTTTAAGAATTACAAACAGCTCTTCTTTCAAAAGCTAGTAGGCTCCTGTAATAATACTCACAGTTTGGCTTTGAGCTGAAGCAGTTGCTAAAGAATATACCTTAAAACTGCAATATACAAAGCAAAAATATATTACATGCATACACGTTTACAAGCTACAAAAGTTGGCGTTTAACCTACAGCTGTATATATTAAACTCAGTGTGGGAAAATGAATGTACACCACTGTTAGCTGGGCACTAACACGACAAAATCTTACTGAATCCCATGGCTAACTGAAATTAGCATTATTGTAGCAGCGCCAATCAGATACTTACAAAGTAAACGTTTCTACAACTAATTTTAACCATCACTGCTTTACATGTCTTTTGAGTTCACCTAATGTTTTGTCTTGCTGATCGAGGACGGACAGCTTCAGTATTAAACTTCAGTATATTTTTTTTAATGATGTAGTTTTGTCTTTTGGCCACTTGGTCCACCATTACAGTTTAGTCCCCCAAGGCAAAAAGTTTTGGCACCCTAGCACATTAGATAGTAATGGGACTTCTATATGAGATTCTGGGGAAACCTCAATGATGGTAATGCAAAGGAGAGCACATGTGTAAGTTCTTTGTTTATCTCTGTACAACATACATGTAAGTTCAAAAAAACGATCGCATTGTACAGCCCTGCCACAGAGGGACCTGTAAAAGAGCATTGGAAAAAAGTGAACGATGGAAAAGTCATGGCAATAGAGATGTATACGTCTTCAGACTGTAGCTTTCTGCTGGTTTCTCCTGGTTGGAAGTCTTCAGCAATATGCCACATCTCCTGAGACTTCCAAGCTCAAAGTGCACGCTTGCAGTCTAATTGATTTGCTGCATGCTACTGGCCGAGGGTCATCACATTCCCCGCAATCTGCCTCAAAAACCCTGGGTGACTGTGGGTTAATAGGCCATATTCTGTGGTTTTACAGAAGTTAAGCAGCTTCACAAATACACATACACTAAATAAATTAACAGACAAGTATTTTATTTTATTTTATTTTATTTTATTTCCTCAGGAATTAATTCAGCCTTAGATATGGTGAGTTAATGTCACATTCCCTCAGGGAATTTTCCGCCTGCTGAGCTGATTTCTCCTGCCCCCCACTATCTGAAGTAAACACTGACTGATAAGAGACAGAAATCATGCAAAGTACATGTTAGCCCAGAATGCTGAAAAGAATTTCATGAAACCAGATGATGAAGGGAAATATTCATGCTGGCGGTGCTTACTAATTAGCGTGGAACACCAGGATTATGACTGATATAAAAATGCATTAAGTGCCACGGCATAATTTCTGATGTGAGACAGTTTGCAACTTTAAGACCTTCCTTGTGGGACACGGTTTTAAATAAATGAAATTCGCTTCTGCATGAATTATTGTTATAAGCAGGGGCACACTGCAAATGATTATTAGCATTAAAAGTCTGGCTGCTGACATGGAAAGCGGTCATTAGCAAGTTTCTCTCACAGCTGTTCGAAAGCTTCTGTCACCAACTACTAACACAAGGCTTCACCGCCACCTCCACTTCAAGCCCCGGAGAGTGGGCTGACCTCCTGCGTGCGCCATCAACATACAGGTAATTGAATGCACTTGTGAGCTGGTTTTAAGTTCCTGGCCTGAGGAGATGGAGCCGGTCGATACTTTGTCACTTGGCCTTTATGGGAACCTGCTACATTGCTAAGTGGCTAAGCGCACGAGAGAGTGCGAGTGAGGACTGATGGAAGCCCCCTGCTGTCATCTGGCATGTGGCAGGCTGGTAATGTGTGGAGGCCTGCCTCTCCTGACCTCTTCTGCTGAAATATATGTTTAGATATGGATCGATCGGCTGCCAGTCATCACCACACACTCGGCAACAAAAGGCCAAAAATGAAGCCCTTGATGGAATTGACCTTGTGGCAGGCCTCAAACTTTGGATTTTTCAATCCGGACTTGAACACCTTTGCAATTTACGGAGTCATAAAAGCCATGATGAGCTGTGGCTGGGAAGTTGTACTTGTTGGAAAGTTATTAACTTGCTTTCAGTTATAAGGCTGACCAGAGTTACAGGTGCTTATGTTGAATATTATGTTGAGTCCAGGGTCCAGGGGTTTGATTTGAGATGAGCTCAGTGGAATCTCATGCTGTGTTTGGAATCACTCACTTTTTAAGACTAAAACTGTAAAACTAAAATAATTGTGAAATCTTACCCCGAGGAGTGTCCTTGTGACAGTTAAGAATCATGCAGTAGGCTTTTTGTTGACTGTGTCCCTTTTTGGATAAATAGAAATAGAACCCAAACTGTTCAAAACAGGCAAGTTTTTCTTCAATAGACAATATATATATATATATATATATATATAATGTGATCCAGACTGAGAGTCTTAAAGCGTTTTGTTGTGAACTTGCTTTTATGTAACTCAGGCTGACTCAATATGTACAGGACATACAGAGTATTGAAACTGTGCTACTCTCAGACCCCATGGTGATAACATTAAATAGACGGTAAACAGGAAATGTGTGAATTTAAATAGACACTAAAAAAACACTAATTGTAAAAATAAACACTAATTGTAGAAAAATAGAACAATAAAAAATAACAAATATAAGAAGGTACACTAAAGTGACATAAGGCACATATAGATTAAGGTCTGTGGGTATAAATAGTTTGATTTATGAATAGCTCAGTGGAATCTTACACTGATGCGACAACTATCTGATTGTATAAGTCGTATTCTGTCTGTCCTGTTATCTCTATATTATGTCCTGTTTTTCTTCCTCACAATAACGGCATTGTACATAAGTACTGACTCAATTTATGCTGCAGTTGGCTGTTAAAGTTTTTACTTTAGCACATAGAAAACATAAAACTGATACATTACTTCTATAAGATAATATCTGACCTGCTGCCCGTTTGGCCAGATTCTGATGAAGAGTGTGAAAGCTGGCCTACATTAAATACTGAACCTGTTGTTGCCCCTGAGCGGGAACAAAACAACATTCAGGTTCATGTGGCAAATATTGAAAAAGCTGATCTGAACAAGATATTGCTACAGTTTATTGGTTCTATCTGTTACACAGACCTTTTTGATGGAAAGAATTGCTGTCATTAAAGCACATTTGGTACAATGTTCTGGGCTTCTTTGGTTTTATTTTTTTCCTTTTTTTTGCAGAACTGTGGTACAAAAGCAATGGAATACTCGAATAATGTACTCTCATCTTCTATTGCTTAATTATAGCATCAGTCATGTTGTAGTGTTCTCACTGATAAGTTTTTAGGTCGCTCCATGGTCATTCTCCAGTCATTTCACTATACATTATAGAGTAGTGAATGAGTTTACCAAGTGACTCTTATAAATATTTAAACATTATAGAACAAAAATTGTTGTTGGCGCTCCACTGTAAGTTCACTGATGCAATATGACTGCCACTTTACGTTGGTTTTTCATTTGTTTTGTATTGTTTGTGTGTTTGTTTTTATGCTTCCCTGCTGGCTGAGGTGTTTGCCATCATATTCACTGAGAAAGTGGCCAACAGTGATTTTGCAACTGTGGCTCAGAGGCTTCTTGGGCTGGCTGTTGGGGTGACACTACATCACAGCTATGATGCAGCCTAAACCGGCTGCTTGAGAGACGCTGTATCGCAGCTGCGAGGTTCTCTGGACTGGGGACCTGATTGACGTGACATGACAGCCTGTGCTGCCTGCTTGGTTGATGCTGTGCTGCAGCTGTGGGGCTGCCTGGACTGGCAGTGTTCGACTGCAAGAAAATGCTACCCCTTCGTGGCAAGACTTTCCTCTGTGGCTAAGGACTCTTTTCAGGCTAGCTAAGTGACTCTATACTGTGGTCAGTCACGCCCACTGACTGTGGGAACTACGGGGAGTGTGTGTGTGTGTGTGTGTGTGTGTGTTCTGTGTTATGTATTGTTGGTTATGTATTTTGATACTTTCTGATTGTAAAGCATCCTTGAGCATGGGAAATGTTCTGTATAAATAAAAGTGATGATAATGATGATGATGTAAAATGGTACCTTGCAGAGGAATGTATTAAACTTCCTTTGACAGTTTGCAAAAGACTTTAGTTTTGTAAAACTTGGGTCCCAGGGCCCATATTCTCAAAGCTACTCTGAGTGCTGATCTAAGATCATATCCCCCCTTATTTACTCTGGCTATATTCATAGATGAGCACTGTATGATCAGTTTCCATCCATCCATCCATCCATCCATCCATCCATCCATCCATCCATCCATCCATCCATCCATCATCTTCCGCTTCTCTGGGGTTCGGGTCGCGTGGGCAGCATCCTAAGCAATGAGGCCCAGACCTCCCTTTCCCTAGCCACTTCCACTAGCTCCCTGGGGGGGGTTCCGAGGCGTTCCCAGGCCAGCTGGCACAGGCCTTCCCCGGGGTTTCCTCCCGGATGGACTTGCCTGTGACACCTCCCAAGGGAGGCGTCCAGGAGGCATCCTAACCAGATGCCCGAACCACCTCAGCTGGCTCCTCTTGACGTGGAGAAGCAGCGGCTCTACTCCAAGTCCCTCCCGGATGACTGAACTTCTCACCCTATTTCTAAGGTCCAGACACCCTGCGGAGGAAACTCATTTCGGCCGCTTGTATTCCCGATCTCGTTCTTTCAGTCATTACCCAAAGCTCATGACCATAGGTGAGGGTGGGAACGTAGATCGACCAGTAAATCGAGAGCCTTGCCTTATGGCACAACTCTTTCTTTACCACAACAGACCAGTAAAGAGCCCGCATCACTGCTGACCCAACTCCTCCACTTGAGGCAAGAGCTCATCCCCGACCCAGAGAGGGCTCTCCACCCTTTCCCGCCTGAGAGCCATGGCCTCGGATTTGGAGGTACTGATCCTCATCCCGGCCGCTTCACACTCCGCTGCAAACCAATCCAGTGAAAGCTGAAGTTCACGGCCTGATGTCCCCAGTAGGACCACATCATCTGCAAACAGCAGCGATGTGACCTTGAGGTCACCAAACCGGACACCCTCCATCCCCTGACTGAGCCTAGAAATTCTATCCATAAAAATTATGAATAGAATCGGTGACAAAGGGCAGTCCAGCTCTCACTGGGAACGAGTCTGACTTACTGCCGGCCATGCAAACCAAACTCCTGCTTTGTTTGTACAGGGCCTGAAAGAGCCATGTACCCTGCACTCCCAAAGCACCTCCCACAGAATACCCTGGGGAACACAGTCGAATGCCTTCTCCAAATCCACAAAGCATATGTGGACTGGTTGGGCAAACTCCCATGAACCCTCCAGAATCCTGAAGAGGGTAAAGAGTTGGTCCAGTGTTCCATGACCAGGGCGGAACCCGCACTGCTCCTCCTGAATCCGAGTTTCGACTATAAGCCAGACTCTCTTCTCCAGTACCCCTGCATAGACCTTACCAGGGAGGCTGAGGAGTGTGATTCCCCTGTAGTTGGAACACACCCTCTGGTCCCCCTTTTTAAAAAGAGGCACCACCACCCCAGTCTGCCAATCCAGTGGCACCGCCCACGATGTCCACGCAATGTTGAAAAGGCATGTCAGCCAAGACAGCCCCACAACATCCAGAGCCTTGAGGCACTCGGGACGGATCTCATCCACCCCTGGAGCCCTGCCACCAAGGAGCTTTTTAAATACCTTAGCGACTTCGGCCTCAGTAATGGACAAGCCTATTCCCGTGTCCCCAGACTCTGCCTCCTCACTGGAGAATGTGTCAGTGTTATTGAGAAAGTCCTCAAAGTATTCCTTCCACCGCCCAATGACGCCTTCAGTCGAAGTCAACAGCACACCATCTCCACTATATACAGTGCTAGTGGCACACTGAGTCGCCTGACGGTTTGCCAGAATCTTTTCAGAGCCGACTTCAAGTCTCTTTCCAAGGCATCACCAAACTCCTCCCACACACGGGTTTTTGCCTTGGCGACGACTGAAGCCGCAGATCGCTTGGCCTGTCGATACCTGCCAGCTGCCTCTGGTGTCCTACAGGCCAACCATGCCCGGTAGGACTCCTTCTTCAGCTTGACGGCATCTTTCACCTGGGGTGTCCACCACCGGGTTTACCGCCCCGACAGGCTGTATGATCAGTTTGTGTCAGTTAATTAAATCATTAACATGTAAACAAAAAGAGTTTAAAGTGAAATTTGTCAGAAATGTTCACAGTGGTACCTGGATAGGAATTAGACATCAATCTGAAGTGCTTGATGCCGCTACAATCTCCCTTGCAGAAAGTTATGTGAAATAGTTACTAATTTGTTGCCTGATGCTTGAGACAATAGTTTTAAGGTAAGATCTTTAAACTGCCTTGTGACAGTTGAGATCATAGTTATTGATGGCTGTGTCTTACCTGTGTGAGGCTTGCCTTTTTTTTTTTTAATAAGATCTTTGCATAAAATTGACTCCAGAAATATGTACAACAGTCAAGTCTTTGCAACAACAACAAAGGACCTAGCAGTAAAAAAAAAAAAAAACATAAAAAACAGCTGGTGTTCCTTTCTCACAAACTCATGTGGCATCCTGTAGTTTGTGCAATGAAGGCGTCTTGATTTATTGACTGTAATGATGCATTCAGGCCGACACCGCGAGCCACGGGTGTGTGGGGGTGGATTATAGAGTGGGGCTGTGTGGGTCGCTGTTCGCAGTGAAGCGCACTGTGTTGCAGCTTGCTGTGGGAAGAGCCGAGGCTCCGCCCTCTTTTTGTGCTTCAGCTCCCTGTACTCTTCCTCTCGCCTCACGCCTTTTGTTTCCCATCGTCACATCGAGAAGCAGCTGTGCCTGTCTGCAGCAAAGCAAAGTGCATCCTGCTTAAGGAAATCACTGTAATCCGCGTCCTACATCCTGACAGGGACTGCTGCTGTTCTAGATGTAGAATTATCTTGTCAAGTGGCCCTTTAGGAACCCCAATGCAAATATGGCAAGAAAAAGCTATTGGAAAGAAAGGGTGGTGGGGTGGGGGATTGAAAGGAAAAAAAACTAAAATTATACCCTTGAGCAAAAAGAGAGGCGCTCTGTGTGCTGAGATAATGGTCAATTTCTTCTGAAGTTCTCCATTGATATGATCACTGCACTGGTGTCATGGACTGAGATTAAGGTGATGGATAGTTTCCACTGCTTTCAACTAGGGACCTAACGATAGACTCAGTTTATAGATTTGATTTTTGGTTTCCAGTTCATGATTTAATATCCTGACTATATTTAAAGAAAATTAAATAAAAGCGATAAAATGAAGATTGTGTCCATGTCATTGTAGGGATGACATTCTAATGAGAATAGAGCTGAGATTGTGAAAATGGATAAACTGGTGTGGATTAAGGTCTTTGAAAGTTCCGGTTTGGTTTAATAACAATAAAAAATAAAAAGTTTAATTTAAATAGCATCTTTCTTAGACCCAATGATGCAACCAGGCCTTCTGGTTGAAAACCTCTCTACCAGTAGGCCTAGGAAGACTTCTTAGCCACAGTTTGAAGCCTTTCAGCTGCCTTCAAGCCTCTTAGCTGTGGTGTAAAGTCTATCAGAACTGGAAGCTCTGGAAAACTCTTCAGCTGCAATGTAAAGGGCTGGCAGATCTGGTAAAATTCCTTGGCCACAGTGTAAAGTCTCTTAGCTGGCAGGCCTGGGGAAACTCCTAAGCCATGGTTATAAATTCTCTCTACTGGCAGGCCCAGGAAAACTCATCTTCTGCAGTGTAAAGTCCAGTGTAAAGGCTGGTGTAAAGGGTTGGCAGACTTGGTAAAAGGCCTTGGCCACAGTGTAAAGTCTCTCGGCAGGTGGGCTTGGGAAAACTCTTAAGCCACGGCATAAATTCTCTCAACTGGCAGGACCTGGAAAACTCAGCTGCAATATAAAGTCTCTAAACTGGCAGTTCTAGGATGATTTCTCAGTTGTGCTGTAAATTCTCCCTGCTGATGAGCCCAGGAAGACTCCTTGGCTGCAATGAAAAGTATCTCAAACTGCAAGCCTGGGAAATCTGCTTAGCTGCAGTGTGAAGGGCTGAAGGGTCATTGGCCATGGTGTAAACTCCCTCTCAGCCACAAAAACTCCTAAACCACAGCAAATTCTCTTGTCTGGGTTGTAGTGTAGTACTCAAGTCTAGTCTCGGTTGTAACTTGGTCCCAACCTTATTTGGGCTCAGTCGTGGCTCTCAGGGTAAGGTGTCCAAGGTAACAGGAATTGAATTATTAATATACACTGCTCAAAAAATACAGGGAACACTTAAACAACACAATATGACTCCAAGTAAATCAAACTTCTGTGAAATCAAACTGTCCACTTAGGAAGCAACACTGGTTGACAATCAATTTCACATGCTGTTGTGCAAATGGAATAGACAACAGGTGGAACTTATTGGCAATTAGAAAGACACACTCAATAAAGGAGTGGTTCTGCAGGTGGGGACCACAGACCACTTCTCAGTACCGATGCTTTCTGGCTGATGTTTTGGTCACTTTTGAATGTTGGTGGTGCTTTCACACTCGTGGTAGCATGAGACGGACTCTACAACCCACACAAGAGGCTCAGGTAGTGCGGCTCATCCAGGATGGCACATCAATGCGAGCTGTGGCAAGAAGGTTTGCTGTGTCTGTCAGCGTAGTGTCCAGAGGCTGGAGGCGCTACCAGGAGACAGGCCAGTACACCAGGAGGCCGTAGGAGGGCAACAACCCAGCAGCAGGACCGCTACCTCCGCCTTTGTGCAAGGTGGAACAGGAGGAGCACTGCCAGAGCCCTGCAAAATGAGCTCCAGCAGGCCACAAATGTGCATGTGTCTGCACAAATGGTTAGAAACCGACTCTATGAGGATGGTATGAGGGCCCGACGTCCACAGATGGGGGTTGTGCTCACAGCCCAACACCGTTCAGGAGGCTTGGCATTTGCCAGAAAACACCAGGATTGGCAAATTCGTCACTGGCGCCCTGTGTCTTCACAGATGAAAGCAGGTTCACACTGAGCACATGTGACAGACGTGACAGAGTCTGGAGACGCCGTGGAGAGCGATCTGCTGCCTGCAACAGCATGACCGGTTTGGCAGTGGGTCAGTAATGGTGTGGGGTGGCATTTCTTTGGAGGGCCGCACAGCCCTCCATGTACTTGCCAGAGGTAGCCTGACTGCCATTAGGTACGAAGATGAGATCCTCAGACCCCTTGTGAGATCATATGCTGGTGCAGTTGGCCCTTGGTTCCTCCTAATGCAGGACAATGCTAGACCTTATGTGGCTGGAGTGTGTCAGCAGTTCCTGCAAGATGAAGGCATTGAAGCTATGGACTGGCCCGCCCGTTCCCCAGGTCTGGGAGGAGATCCCAGACCTGGTCTGGGAGGAGATCCCTCAGGAGACCATCCGCCACCTCATCAGGAGCATGCCCAGGCATTGTAGGGAGGTCATACAGGCACGTGGAGGCCACACACAATACTGAGCCTCATTTTGACTTGTTTTAAGGACATTACATCAAAGTTGGATCAGCCTGTAGTGTGTTTTTCCGCTTTAATTTTGTGTGTGACTCCAAATCCAGGCCTCCATTGGTTAATAAATTTGATTTCCATTGAGGATTTTTGTGTGATTTTGTTGTCAGCACATTCAACTTTGTACAGAGCAAAGTATTCATTGAGAATATTTCATTCATTCAGATCTAGGATGTGTTATTTGACTGTTCCCTTTATTTTTTTGAGCAGTGTATATCAACAAAATTAGAATAAACAAAAGGGATTCCTACACTTTTGTAACTTGGGCCCCACAAACGACCACAAAAGCTTCCATGGATTTAAGTGTTCAGATCGTCTTTCTCTCATGCACATGAAGCCTAGAGCTACTTTTTCATTGCTGTTTCCTTCATTTTGTTTATGCTTGCACTGAAAATCTAAACATGATTATTTAACATTTTGCCTGATCAATCAATGAGCACACTGTAAATATGTTCTTTTTACAAATAATTAACAATATTTGTTAATCCATCCATCCATCCATCCATCCATTTTCTAAGCCGCTTCTCCGTCAGGGTCGCGGGGGGAAGCTGGAGTCTATCCCAGCAGTCTTCGGGCGGAAGGCAGGATACACCCTGGACAGGTCGCCAGTATTTGTTAATAACATATTTTAAAATTATATTTTTGCATTAAAAATGTTTGCATTAAAAAAACACTGCACTACCACTATGGCCCACTGGGGGCCCACTGCCTACAGGTTGAAAAAAATTGTTGTATAGGTTTAAATAAAATATGTTCTTTGATGATCTAACTGATCCTTTCAAGGATGGCTTAACTGAGTATTGTTTGTTTTTGTATTCTGGGGAAAAAAAAAATCGTAATCTGGCGTCGATCTTGACTCGAACTCTGCTCTAGCGGTCTTGACTACGACACTACTGGCAGGCCCAGGAAAACTACTTATCTTCTGTGTAAATGCTCTTGACTGGCTGGCCCATAAAAACATCTTAACTGTGGTGTAACATATCTTGACATTTTCAAGCTGAAGACGCTTTAGCTACAAGAGAAAATCTCTCTCGGCCAGGTTCTTGATCAATGATGTAACCTTGTCGGCCAGGGAAAATTAAGAAAACATACCCACAAATAATATAAAACAGTAGAAGACAACAGAAAGCAAAACAAAGAAAAACAATGCTATTGATTACATGGCTTACTTAATACAATGAAGCTGATATCACACATTTCGTTGTTTTTTTTTTTTCTTTTTTCTTTTGATCACCTTGATTCTAACTGTTTAAAGTGATTATATTTGTAGGTTAGGTTTAGAAGACAATGTAATGATATACTACCAACATATTTCATTGATATCAACCATTATATTGTGTGTTAAGCTTGTATTTTAACTGAACTATGCAAAGGCCACTATGCACAAACCATAAATGATCCAAATGACAGTATATGGGTCTGCTGTAGGCCTTGTAGGACAAATTTTGTTGCTTTTGGTAAATAAATTTGATTGTGGTTTATAACCTGCAATGCAGTTTTAATAGGCTGGTCTTCTGTTTAGCATGAGCAATCACCCTCAGAATTTTGTGTTACATAAATAAACTATGATTATTGTTTTATTAATATGAATAAAGGGCACTGAGTGCTTCTGAATGCACTTTATTTGTGACTAACTAGAACACATCATACTTATGTAGTGCTGTAATGGCAGGGAGCAAGGAGGCGGATGCATGTGCTGAGATAAGACTTTTATTATGCGAAAATCCAGGGTCATGGTCATAACGGTCCAGGTTCAAATGGCCAATACATAGAGCAGGAGGGACAGACATGATGAAAATAAACAGGTACACAAACAACAGAGCCAGAAGAAAAACAACACATCAAACCTCAAACAAACAGCACGATCAAACAAAGACCAGCAAACACAAGGGGCAAACAGGGCTTAAATACAAGAGGGCTAACAAGAGATAACAGGACTCAGGTGGAAACACAGATGGGAATAATCAGGGGCGGAGTCACAAAACAAGGGGCCGGACTAGGAAACCAAAACAAAAAGTTTTTTTTTTTGCAAATCGTCCATTACTTTTGGGCAGCTATGTGTTTGCCTAACATATCACTGCTGTCAGAACAAAACCTTGTATCTCCCAAATGGTAACTTTACAGGAGAAGGAAAAAACATACTTTACTTAATGTAAGTCAATGGAACCAGGCGTTTTTCCAAGTCATTTTGGGCTGTTTCTTTTGGTCCATTCATCATGAAATTTCCACACATTGTAAAGGACAACAGGCATTTTCAAATTATGTCAAACACTGAATAATGTAAAAAATGGAGATACAAGCAGCGATGTGCTGGTTGAACAGAGGTCACAGTGAGCACACTGAGCACTGAACACACCAGAGAGGCTGGGATTTCAACCTCCTCTCAGTAGGGACCTTGACTTTAGTGACATTAAAGGTTTCATTTGGCCATAATGCTGAGATTAGATTGGAAAGGTCAAAGATATACTCATAAGGTCATTTATTTTTCATCAGGATTATGGTCAACAGGCTTTGCAATGATCATTTTTATATGCAATTAAATCTTAGACGCTCAGTTTAGTACCTCTTGGCTTTTAATTTTAAGGGGAAAAGAGATGTGAAATGTTTCTTGAAATTTTCTCTCCGGTTTTTGTTTTCCACAGGACCCATCATGTTTAATTTAAGGCAAGAGTCGCATTTCTTCTCTGCTGTCATTTATCAGCCGTTGTAAATGAGTGTAATTATAGCCTCATCGTTTTAGAAGGAAATAGCCATGCATATTGCCAAAATGTTGAGAGCTGAAAAGGAAGCACTTCTTGTTTAAAACATCATTTCCCTTTTCAGGACGCAAAATGACAGTCAAAAGATTCTTACTGCAGTCTAAAGATCTTCACAAACATCCATCATTTCCCTTTTCATTAAGCAAAAAGACAGTCTAAAGATCCATAGTGCTATATGCTGAATGTAATATTTGGATGATTAGTAATGCTTGGTACAACTCCACATGATTATGCACTCTGGCCTTCTATCAAACATTTATAGTCAAATACTGAAGATGTGATGTCTGATGTGAGATGAAAGCTCACGCCGTCTTCTCTGCCTTCTTTATTTTGAATAGCAGTGCTTGAATGCAAATGTCAGAGTCAAACCATTTGCTTTAGCAGCAGTTTGCAAAGCAAACACACTCATAGATCGTGCATGCATGAATTTCTAACTTCATTGGCACCTATAGAAAACATTAAGTATCAGTGTAAAGCGGTTAGGTATCAGGGTAGTTCACTTTTTGAGCTGGTGCTAGAAGAGTTGCAAATGTTGTAGCATAAATGGAAAATATTGTAACACAGAAATAAAAACAACATAAGACTTCTCAAAGGTATTAATCCCAATAACTGTCATTTCAACTGAAAAATCCCAATCCAGGTCCATTATTATTGTCATTAGCTTCATTTTTATTATTTTTGTTTTCATTTTTCAGCAGGCAAACAGAAAAATCCCAAATAATTGCTGGCTTTTTACATTTGACATTACAGTCCTGAACTGTAACAGTTTTAGACAGTTTGTCAGAATACAGTACATCCATGTGTACACCTCAGTCGGACTATACTAGTCCAATTGAGGCCATTCGGAATACAATTTCTATGCGATTGAATGAGGTGGGCAATCCAGTAAAAATCCATTAAATAGAAGAATAATAGCCATGTAAATGCCAGGATGCGATTATATTCCCAATCTCAAAGTTTAAGTATGTTCTGCACGTGTGCATCACATCATAGTGAAAGTTTATATGGCGGGAGCAGAAGCTGGTCTGCAGAGGAGACGAAGTTTACCATCAGCATGAGATTTGTGCATAGGGAGCTTCACGAATAGCTGAGCAGCTAAACAAAAATCTAAGCCTGCTATGCGTAATGCCAAACATCAACTGGTGTAAAATGTGCTGCCACTGGACCCTGGAACAGTGGACACGTGTTCTATGGAGCGATTATGGGTTTGACTAATGCCTGGGGAACACTACCTACCAGAATGCATTATGCCAACAGTAAAGTTGGGTACTGGAGGGATAATTTTTTAGGGCTGTTTTTCAGGGATTGGGCTTGACTTGTTAATGCTATAGCATACAAAGTCCGTTTAGACAATTATATGATTCCAACTTTGTGGCAACTGTATGTGGAAGGCCTTTTGCTCTTCCAGCATGACTGTGCCTCTGTGCGCAAAGCAAACTCCACTAAGACATGGTTTGACAGGTTTGGTATGGAGGAACTCTAGTGGCCTGCACAGAGCCTCGACCTCAACACCCCCTTGAACACTTTTGAGATGAACTAGAATGTCGATTGTGAGGCAGGCCTTCTTAGCCACATCAGTGCCTGACCTCGCAAATGCTCTTTTTGCACAAATTCCTACAGACACACTCAAAAACCTTGTGAAAAGCTTTCCCAGGATAGTGGAGGCTGTTATAGGTGTAAAGGGAACAACTTCATGGTTTAAGAATGAGATGTTCAGCAAGCTTGTGTAGGTGGTCAGGTGTCCACATACTTTTGACAATAGGTTGTATATTCATTTTTAGTTGTATCACTTGCACAGTTCTGTCAACATTGCTGGGAAATCTAATTTCATTGTTACCTCTAAATAAGTTATAGACCCTCTGTAAATGTTTATTGGCACTATAAACCAGGTGTGTACAACAGTTTAATTATCCCATATAAAATCACATTGCTTTAATACAGAAATAACACAGTAATCATACACAGAAAAGAGACCCTGCATCCTTTTGCTTTCTTACACTGTACGAGATGGAAAACACTGAGGAAGAGATTATAAGGATCTGTCTGTCTGGGTTATTCTCATGTGCATATATAAAGGCAAGCAGTGTGGATCTGCAGCGAGGCACTTTGTAAGAGGAGTTAGCTGCATCAGTAGGGTATGCATATTTTATGAACAGTCAACAGATTGTCGTGTTGCAGGCCGGGTGTGCATTATTGCTTTTATATCCCCCAGCTGTGGCCCACAGCCTGCATTAGATCATTGTGTTCAAGGGAGGGTCCCAATACTGAGCCATGACAATGAGACGTCCGGATCGTAATGAGTCAAATAGGAGAGAGTGAACAGAAGATGTATGTTCTAGAATAATAGACACAGGGGGGATAATTCATGGAGGATAATAGGAATGTAGTAGATTTGTAAGAATTACCAGAAAATGAACAATACTGTGTCAAGATAAGGCCAGAAAGTGGAGGTGACACAGTATCAGTTCCTTTCCAGAAATATATACAGTGGGGAAAAAAATTATTTAATCAGTCAAGAATTGTGCAAGTTCTCCCGCTTAAAAAGATGAGAGAGACCTGTAATTGACATCATAGGTAAACCTCAACTATGAGAGACATAAATTCAGACAAAAAAAAATCACATGATCTGATTTTTAAAGAATTTATTTGCAAATAATGGGGGAAAATAAGTATTTGGTCAATAACAAAAGTTCATCTCAATACTTTGTTATATATCCTTTGTTGGCAATGACATAGGTCAAATGTTTTCTGTAAAGTTCTGTAAAGGTTGGCACACACCGTTGCTGGTATGTTGGCCCATTCCTCCTGCCGATCTCTTTTAGAGTAATGATGTTTTGGGGCTGTCGGTGGGCAACATGGACTTTCAACTCCCTCCAAAGGTTTTCTCTGGGGTTGAGATCTGGAGACTGGCTAGGCCACTCCAGGACCTTGAAATGCTTGTTACGAAGCCACTCCTTTGTTGCCCTGGCAGTGTGATTGGGATCATTGTCATTATGAAAGACCCAGCCACGTTTCATCTTCAATGCCCTTGCTGATGGAAGGAGGTTTGCACTCAAAATCTCACAATACATGGCCCCATTCATTCTTTCATGTACACAGACCAGTCGTCCTGGTCCCTTTGCAGAGAAACAACCCCAAAGCTTGATGTTGCCACCCCTATGGTTCACAGTTGGTATGGTGTTCTTTTAATGCAACTCAGCATTCACTCTCCTCCAAACACGGCGAGTTGTGTTTGTACTAAACAGTTCTACTCTGGTTTCATCTGACCATATGACATTCTCCCAATACTCTTCCAGAACATCCAAATGCTCTCTAGCAAACTTCAGACGCGCACGGATATGTACTGGCTTAAGCAGGGGGACACGTCTGGCACTGCAAGATCTGAGTCCCTGGCGGCGTAGTGTGTTACTGACAGTAGCCTTTGTAACATTGGTCCCAGCTTTCTGCAGGTCATTCAGTAGGTCCCCCCGTCTGGTTCTGGGATTTCTGCTCACCGTTCTTGTGATTATTTTGACCCCAAGGGCTGAGATCTTGCATGGAGCCTCTGATCGAGGGAGATTAGCAGTGGTCTTGTAGGTCTTCCATTTTCTGATTTTTGCTCCCACAGTAGATTTCTTCACACCAAGCTGCTTACCTATTGCAGATTCAGTCTTCCCAGCCTGGTGCAGGTCTACAATCTTGTTTCTGGTGTCCTTTGACAGCTCTTTGGTCTTCACCATAGTGGAGTTTGGAGTGTGACTGTTTGAGGTTGTGAGCAGGTGTCTTTTATACAAATAACGAGGCCAAACAGGTGCCATTAATACAGGTAATGAGTGGAGGACAGAAGAGCTTCTTAAAGAAGAAGTTACAGGTCTGTGACAGCCAGAAATCTTGCTTGTTCGTAGGTGACCAAATACTTATTTTTCACCATTATTTGCAAATAAATTCTTTAAAAAATCAGACAATGTGATTTCCTGGATTTTTTTTCCTCATTTTGTCTCTCATAGTTGAAGTGTACCTATGATGAAAATTACAGACCTTTCTCATCTTTCTAAGTAGGAGAACTTGCACAATCAGTGGCTGACTAAATATTTTTTTCCCCACTGTATACAATATGTATATAATAATTTATATATATATATATATATATATATATATATATATATATATATATATATATATATATATATATATATATATATACACACACACACACACACACACACACACACACACACACACACACACTGTATTGCCAAAAGTACTTTTCTGCAAAGGCTTTCCACAGGTTTAGGAGTGTGTTGATGGGAATTTTTGACCGTTCTTCCAGAAGCGCACTTGTGAGGTCAGACACTGATGTTGGACGAGAAGGCCTGGCTCGCAATCTCCGCTCTAACTCATCCCAAAGATGTTCTATAGGGTTGAGGTTAGGACACTGTGCAGGCCGGTCAAGTTCTTCCACACCAAACTCGCTCATCCATGTCTTTATGGACCTTGCTTTGGCACTGGTCCACAGTCATGTTGGAACAGGAAGGGGCCATTCCCAAACTTTTCCCACAAAATTGGGAGCATGAAATTGTCCAAAATCTCTTGGTCTGCTGAAGCATTAAGAGTTCCTTTCACTTGGCACAATGCAGTCAGACAACTACCGTTCTCCTGGCAACCCGTCAAACCCAGACTCATCCATCGGCGCTTTACACCACTGCATTCAATGCTTTGCATTGTTCTTGATGATGTAAGGCTTGAATGCATTCATGGAAACCCATTCCATGAAGCTCTCTATGCTGTTCTTGAGCTAATCTGAAGGCCACATGAAGTTTGGAAGTCTGTAGAGACTGACTGCAGAAAGTTGACAACCACTGTGCACTATGCGCCTCAGCATCCGCCAACCCCGGTCTGTCATTTTACGTGACTGACCACTTCATGGCTGAGTTGCTGCCGTTCCCAATCGCTTCCACTTTGTTATAATACCACTGATAGGTGACTGTGGAATATTTAGTGGTGAGGAATTTTTTTTACAAATGTGCGTAGAAGCAGTCTGCATGCCTAGGTTCTTGGTTTTATACACCTGTGGCCATGGAAGTGATTGGAACACCTGAATTCAATGATTTGAGTGGGTGAGTGAATACTTTTGGCAGTTTAGTGTGTGTGTGTGTGTGTGTGTGTGTGTGTGTGTGTGTGTGTGTGTGTGTGTGTGTGTGTATAGTATATAGTATACACACACACACACACATATATATATATATATATATATATATATATATATATATATATAATGGTAGATTATAGAAGTCATATAACAAATGTATGTTATCATAGCAAATTATACATGTATGGCATCTGGATTAATGAGTATGGAGTAAAATGTATTTGCTTTGCGGTTTGCTGTTCTAGAAACATTAATATAATATAATAATATAAATTCAAGTTGAAATGGTTTAAACCAGTCTCACCAAAAATTCATAGAAATTATAATGAGGGTGAGGGATTTTATGATTTTGTGTGCTCATATCAGTGACATGAAAAAAGCTCTAGCTCTAATCTTAACTGTTTGAACTTGCAAGTTGGCTCATATAATTTCTCACAAATTTCTATTCATGAGACCATGCTGAGTGCTTTGGGAAGATATGTGGTGTTACATGATTCAATATCTCACTTATAACTACATTTTAAAGTGTGAGGTGGTTTGGAGGGAAAGTGAAGAGCACAGGGACAGTTTTTCTATTTGTTAGAGTTAAGTGTTTTGGTCCATTTGTATTTAGGCATATGTATGTGGTAGCAGATGAACACTAATCTGCTATGTTGATCTTTCTGCATCTGTTTACTGCTTGAAATATCTGAGCAGTGTCTGAATTTGGATTTCAAGTGGTGGACATGAGTGGAAGTGGACATAGTCAACACTAGTAGTGATTTTAAAGAAGGTTTAGTGTTGGGGCATAAATAGCAGGAGCTTCAATCTCCAAGGCTACTCATCTGGGTAAAGTTTCAATAGGAACAATGACTAATGTAAAATCAGTTAATAGGCATGGACACTGGTCTAAAGCAGTGTTTCTCAACCCTGGTCCTGGAGGCCTACTGCCCTACACATTTGAGTGTTTTCCAGGCTCCCAACACACCTGATTCAATTCTCGTTCTGAATCAGCTCATTAATAGCTCATTACAGAGTTAAAGTTGGGGTGTTAAAGCAGGACAAGCACAAAAATGTGCAGAGCAGTTGGCTTCCAGGAACAGGGTGGAGAAAGGGTGGAAAAAGCACACATTTAGTGACTGTGAAGCTCAAGCATTACAAGACATGTAAGGAAAAACAGAAGAGTACCGGCTCCTCTATAAGAAGGAGTACCAGTCCTCCATAACTGCGTAGTGAAGGATATGAAATTATAGTAGCAGTGCATAAACCCTTCATTACAAATTTCAGTGGTGGGCTCATCATTGGCAGAGGAGGGGGTATTTTATTGGCATGGAGTGAGCCCACTTGATCCGTTCGAACAGGGATGTCCATCTGGCCCACAAAGGGCCGTCGTAGGTGTAGGTTTTTGCTCCAGACAGAGAGAAGCACACCTGATTCCTCTTGTTTAATCAGTCAGTGTCAGTCTTCAAACAATGGACCAAGCATTCTCTTGCTTTATTCAAACGAAAACCTGCAGCCACACCGGACCTTTGCAGATAAGATTGGACACCCCTGCTTTAGAGGGAACGGTCACTGCAAATGATTGCAGAGTTATTCTGACTGATCACCTTTGTCTTATGATGAAAAATATTTCTATCCTAATTGTGGTCTCGTCCAGGATAACAATGCCCCCATCCACAGGGCATAAGCGGTCACTAAATGGTTTTATGAATATGAAAATGATTTACATCATATGCCATGCCATGACCGTCACCAGAACTCAGCCCAGTTAAACACCCGTGGGGGATTTGTAAACCATGTTAGACACCACTCTACACCACCATTAACAAAACACAGAGGGAACATCTTTTTGAAAGGAGGTGTTACCTCCAGTACTGATCCAGAGTCTTGTAGAATCTATGCTCAGGCATAGTGATGCTGTTCTGGAGCCTCAAGGTTGTCCAATAACTTACTAAGACACTTTATGTAGTTTTTTCCCCTCTTTGTCTTCATATGTTCCCTGTTTATCTCTGCTTAGAGTGCATTCTTTGTTCTTTATCTGTGTTTGTATTTGTTATGTCCCTATTATATAGAATCTAAAGATGTTTACATTATGATTGTACTAATTCTGTACATTTGTTATTCACTGGCATTAAAGAGATACTATTCTGAATCTTTACTATATACCTTTTATGTTCCTGAGGAATCAGAACTTCTTTGAATTGAATATCACGGTGGATGATGTTGCCTCTTTTCTACAGTTATCAGATTTTATAGTCAAGCCATTTACACTGCAAGGGCTGCTGTATTGCACCTGGATTTCAAAAGATTAATCAGAACCCTGTGGCAGTTGGGAAACATTTGATTTTGAAGCCTTTTTCAGTGACTGACACACCGACTAGACAATGGGTCCACATGTCATGGTGATGCGGAGATAGCGATGATTGACACATAGAGCGATGTGGTAAGTGTCTGTGATAACTCCATCCATCAATCAGTGAGCTGGACAGAAGATGACGAGTTTAAGCACTGAACGGTTTCATGTTGTTTCACATTCACTGGCAATTTTCTATTGCATTGCTTTTATTAAGCTTGGGCCGTGGAAAGGGACGCGGCCAATTAGGCCGACTTATTTTTAGGTCAAAGACCTTTACAGGCCTATCATTGTAATAGGGACTCATGATGCACATATTTGTGGGATGAATTTGAAGGGTTCTGTTCCAAGATGCATTATCAACCCCTTGCAAGAATGTTCTTTTTTTCATTATATATGTTATTAAGAGTGGGCTTTATGCATACGCAAAATATCAATGCTCTATTATGTTTAAAACATAATATGCAACTCTTAATTTGCTTACTATACTCATTCAGTTGAAAGTATGAAAATAGAAAATAAATGCTAAATGTATCTTATAGGCTTCTGGTGGGTCTTTATTAGAGGTTTAATTCGTAAATAAATAAATGAATCTGTAAATAAAATCAAGAAATCTTCATATCATCACACATTAAACATTAAAACAGTAAACATAACCTGAATGATTATTGCTAAATGCCGAACAGGGCTAAGGAAAGCAAAGTAGAGCCGATTATGCTAGCGCTAGCTTAGCAGGCTCACTGTTGACAGATTTGTCCTGCAAACTTGCAGATATTGGACGTGTGTCGTGATGCTATTTTTTGGCCTACTCACTAAGCTACCATTAGCCTCTGGTGCCAACAGGCACAGTGTGTGACACTGTAGCACGCTAAGCTACTGCTGTCTGCTTCTAGATCAGCTCTATACCATATTTGACCGATGCATATTAGACAAGTGCAGAGAAATATTGAAGTGGAGAAAAGAGAAAATGAAAGTTCAGTGTTAATAAATCAAGTCTTGCCCACTGAAACATTCCACAGTGGCCTAATTCTACTCCAGATTGAAAAACAGAACTTGATAAACCAGCACAGACTGCAAGCATATTTTGTGGCTCCATCAAAGCCCATTTTTCACTACATCTTCTCGCATGCATACATTTGATCCTCTGAGTTGAAACAGGGTTATTCTG
Organism: Pygocentrus nattereri; assembly: GCF_015220715.1. Taxonomy (NCBI): domain Eukaryota; kingdom Metazoa; phylum Chordata; class Actinopteri; order Characiformes; family Serrasalmidae; genus Pygocentrus; species Pygocentrus nattereri. The sequence continues at coordinate 11,272,029 of NC_051226.1, forward strand.
TTAGTAAATATTCTTTCAGCATTTCTTCAAGGCTCGTGCCTCCTTCCAGCCGCTGAGTCTGCTGCCGTTGTTGAAAGCAGAGCTGCTACTTTAGAAAGAAAATTCCATGCAAAATTGGCCACCATGAGTTGTTCAAAGTTCCGTAAATCGAACAGACTAAATAATCAGTCGTACTTCCAATATATACACCCATTTTCTGTGTGATCCTCACAGGTTTTTGCACAATCCTTTCTCAAATGCATATGCATGAGGGAGAGGAACGCAATTTCCTTATAAATGGCACATTTAGGCTTGTGCTCCAGTTTTGTGCACAACACGCAGGCGGAATGCGTTTGATTTGCATCTGAAACTGGCACATCATTTTTATTTTGATAGCAGTGTAGGCTTTAGTGACAATGAAGTGTTATAAGTGACATATAAGCAGTTTATATATATATATATATATATATATATATATATATATATATATATATATATATATATATATATATTATACATATGCATATATATAAATATATATATATATATATATATATATAGACAGATTTGCCGAAGAGGAGGGGTAAACAGAGAAGGGTAAAGGGTGAGGTTAAAGTCTTCTCTGGCAGCCGGAGGAGGTGGTACGCAAGGTCTTTGGGGAGACGGGCCTGTATTAACAGGGGATGAGAGTGCTAATAAAACACTGAAGCTGCCAGGGTCACGAGGTCACATGCTCATGTAATGAATGGAGAAATTTAACTCATCCAATTATAGGGAAGTAAGGCGAAAATCCATACCGTTACTCTGGGCACTGAGCCCAAATGCAAAACTAATAATGTCAAGTAAAGCTCAGGCTCTCCCCTGGCGCTTTGTCTCCATCCCCCTCTCTCTCTCTCTCTCGCTCTCTCGCTCTCTCACTCTCTCTCGCTCACTCTCACTCTTGCTCTCTCTCTCTTTCTCAACTCTCTCTCTCAACTCTCTCTCTCTCGCTCTCTCTCTCTCTCGCTCTCTCTCTCTCTCTCTCTCTCTCTCTCTCTCTCTCTCTCTCTCACTCACTCTCAACTCTCACTCTGTCTGTCTCATTCCTTTTTCTCATGCTTTCTCCCTCTCTCAGTCTCTGTCTTCTCTCTTTTCTTTCTCTTTCATTGTCTCTCACTTTCTCACTTATGCTCTTTTTTGCTCACTTTTATGCACTCTTTTCTCTCTTTTGCACTCTTTTCTTTTTCTCTCATGCACCCTCTTCACTCCCTCTCTCTCCCTCTCTCTCTCTATCTCTCTCTCTCTCTTTCTCTCTCTGTATCTATTTCTTCCTCCCCCTCTCTCTCTCCCTCTCTCTGTCTCTCATTCTTTTTATCTGCATTTCTTTCTCTGTAGGTGGTGGGTAAGAAGGAGTAGGAGTGTGAGAGAGAAGGCATGTTATGTGTATGCGTTAAATAGAAAGTCTGTTAGGAAGAGTGTGTATGTGTGTGTGTGTGTGTGTTTTCATGTGGCTTTGATGTTTAGGGAGTTAGTTTTGGTGCCTCTGCTGCTTTAGAGAGTGAGTATGTGTGCGTGTATGAATGCCTGCATTTTCTTTAGCAGCTGTATAATGGGCTTCTACAGTGAGCTGCCATTCAAAGGGCCATTTGGAAAAGCTGGCCTTTCTGTGCAGTCTGCTGCATACTAAAATCAAAGGTCGATAACACTGAACTATAATAACAGGTGATGGTCCCAGCGATGCCAATTTAGACCCATTTCGTCGGAGTTGGCTTGTGAAATGCGGCCTTAATGGACATGTTATGCAAAGCCAGGCATTTGTTGTCCAATATTCGCCAGAGTCCCTGCTCTAAAAAGAAAAAAATGAGTAGGGAACAAGTATATGAGCTTTGCAGTGCTTGCCCTTGCTCAAGGCAGAAAGTATGGACCTATTCTGATTTAACTACACCATAGAAGAGCTAGTGTCCAGGTTAAAGGTGCAGCAGACAGAAAACAACGGGAATAACTATAAATCTCCACAACTGCTTCGCCTACATAACTCTGTACATACACACTGAGCCTGTTTCTGTCAAACACCCTCCACATCTCCCAAAGAAAACTCATAAAATGGGTGATTATTTGCGAAATCAAGCTGCCGAAGGAAAGCTTTAATTAAACCTCTTTATTTATATGTCAAGTGAAAATGGGGGGGAAATCTAAATCTGATTCTTTTTTTCCCTTGCAAGCTGTAACCCTTGGAGGCAAGTCATTAGGCCTTATACATAACCATCGCGGCGCATTAAAATCACATTACACAACAACGATAATCATCGCGTTCAATTACACGTGGTAATAAATGCCTGCGTGATCTTTGCTAAATCCATTAGTGTGGCATCGCAGGAGAGGGAGGGAACAAGTTGCAGGCTGAGGGCCCAATACATTAGTTGATGCCTTAGTTTGAGTAGAAGCCCACCTGAAGCCTGTAGGTGAGTGTAGGTTGGAGGCTGAAGGCTTGGTCTGAGCCTGGTCTGTGTAAAACAATGTCAAACTTTAAGCTCGATCTTGGTGATGCCACAGCCATACGTAACTGGGAGTTCAAGAGATTGTGTCTTTTTCTCTGAGGTAGTCCTCCCTATGCCATTAGGCTGGGCCTACACTACATGATTTTTTTGCATGATTTTAAGCCCAATATGCCCTTTGAAACAAATTTTCACAAACTGAAGCATTGATTGGAAGTGACTGACAGCACAAATAATCTGATAGTGTGAATCTTTAGCTCTTCGATTGAACTAAAGTGACTGGAGGCCCTCCGATATAATCAAATATTTGATATTTACGAATCAAACATTCATGAGTCCTGTAGTGTGAGAAGGTCACAGATTTACTCAACTAATTGTTCAAACAGCCAATCAAGAGCCCTAGAAAAACAGAGAAAAAGGCAAAGAGACACACATGAACATCCCAGAACAGGAACGCAGAGACAGATGTTTATAAAGTTGGATCAAGACGTCAGGTAACTGTTTAGAATTTCAGCTCAGCTGTCTGTTTGTAGTGAAATATTTCTCCAGCTCTCACTGTTTCAGCTCTTCTCACACCCATATTAATTTCCAGTTTGCACTTTTGCTGCACATAAAAGCACAACCAAGTCCAGTTTAGTCCAATTTTAGCTTCATTTGTATCATGTGATCTAAGGAGATCTGGAAGTTTGAGTTCTTATTCATAGCCCAAACTCGTTTTGCGTGTTATACTCTGTCTTTCCTTGTCAGTAATGTGAGCGCACTCACAACAAAAAGACAAGACATTCTGTGACGAACTGACATTAAGTTTGTGATGCTATCCATTTTAGAAATCTCTTAAGATTTTAAAAGTCGTGTAGTGTATGCCCAGCCTTACTCAGGGAGATGTTGGCGAGTGCAGGTGTCTGTTAGCTGATGTAACAGAATTGGAAGTTAGTGTTCTCCTCCAAGTGTGTTGGGCTGTCCAATGATGCTACTTTAGTAGTAGTTTAATGCTCTGCCCATTTACATGGATCTTTATCTATAGTAGGTCAAGTTGGCAACAACTGTCGGGACTTTGGCTGTTACATTCTGATTGCACATCTGCACATCCAAGCAAGCAAATTCCTGCTCTGCACAACTCTGTGAGTCTTTCAGAGTAAGATAGCTGAAGAAAAAAGGTTTGTGCCATTTTATCTTTAAATATTATTCAAGAGTTTTATTTTGGGGTGGTGGGGCGAGGGTGTGGTATCTCATGGAAACTGAGTTCTCCCCTCCTCTTGTTGAAATAATATATTGTGTAGACAGTTATTGTTAGCACATCGTTCACTCCTCAGTCCATTTAGTCCACACATAGAAACTAAGCTGTAAAAGCAGCTTGCTTTTAACTGTTTTTTGTGATGTCACGAAAGCCAGCTAATAATCTATTTGCCGAATATCAGTACAGCAGATTATCTCCACCCTTTCATGTTGAAGTTAATTTTAATGTTTGGTTAATATCAATCAGCCCTTTTCTCTCACTGTAGGTGGTTCTTGGCAAACCCAGTTTTATTACACACTTCTATAACCTAAGAACAGCTAAAACAATTTGCATTGAACATGTAGTTACTGAGTAGTGAGTTATAGTATGTAATAATCATGGGATTTTAAGGGGTTAAGGTATAAAATACACTAGACCTTATGACAAAAGGAAGGAGTCTGGCTTGCGAGACTAAGGAGGCATCTGCTAGCCTTTGTTCTCCTAGCTTGGAAGTACTGTGTGATGGGAAAGAGCTATCAGGAGGGAAGTGACCGCAACTAAATTAAAGACAAAATTAGGTTACAATCCCCCCTGAACAACAGTGTGAAACAGTCTGAAGTGAATATGTAGATGTCAAGAACAATTTTTACACTTATTAGTATTGAAGATGTTTATTGTGGTCTAGTGAAATGTGATTGTGACCTTTGCCACCACTGGTAATGAGCCTGAAAACATCGGCTCCAAGGAACGATGCAAAGTCTGTGATTGTGCTGACAATAACAAAGACGTTTTTGATCATCATCAAATGCTGTCAGAAGTGCAGACTACTGTGCGGCACTACATCTGTGCTTATAAATAGATTTTATTATGATTTAATCAAAAATTGTTGTGTGTACAGTATTTTATAGAAATACCATCCATCCATCCATCCATCCATTTTCTAAGCCGCTTCTCCGTCAGGGTCGCGGGGGGATGCTGGAGCCTATCCCAGCAGTCTTCGGGCGAAAGGCAGGATACACCCTGGACAGGTCGCCAGTCCATCGCAGGGCAGACAGACAGACACAGACAGTCACTCACACACTCACACTTAGGGGCAATTTAGCATGTCCAATTGGCCTGACTGCATGTCTTTGGACTGTGGGAGGAAACCGGAGAACCCGGAGGAAACCCACGCAGACACGGGGAGAACATGCAAACTCCACACAGAGAGGACCCTGGCCGCCCGGTATAGAAATACCATATACCAATATAGAAAAACCTTTACAATTTTGCCATATTTGTTGTTAATTTTCGATATTGAAACAAATGGAATAATAGTGGAAGAGCAGCCTGCTGGTACAGAACGTAAATCAAATGTAAATGTAATGAAGTATGTGACTAGTTATGTAATAAATAACAGCAAAAAAAAAACAATAAAAGCAGTAAAGGGGCAGTCGTGGACTGGAGGTTAGGGATCTGGCCCTATGACCCGGAAGGTTGCCGGTTCAATCCCCAGGGCCGACAGTCCATGACTGAGGTGTCCTTGAGCAAGACACCTAACCCCCAACTGCTCCCCAGGCGCCGTGGATAGGGCTGCCCAACGCTCCGGGCAAGTGTGCTCACTGCCTCCTAGTGTGTATGTTCGCTAGTGTGCATGTGGTGTTTCACTTCACAGATGGGTTAAATGCGAGGTTGAATTTCCACGGTTGTAGGATCAAAAAAGTATCACTTAATCACTTAAATAATGGTCAAGGAGTTATTAGTATATATGTTTTTATATTTCCTGAGATTTTATGCCCCTGGGGAATCAGGTTTTGCGAGGGCTGTTGTATTTCAATTGGATTTCAAAAGGTGTGTCAATTAGCACCATAGTTTTTACTATTTGTGGGTCATATTTTGTTAAATATGTCTTAAACGTGACACAAAATGTGTTGAGAAAGTAACACACTGAAGGCCGTGTGGAGCACACTGGGTCCTGCTCCAGCTCTGCAATAACACAGCAGGACACCGCAGAACCTTAAGTGATGCACTTATGCCGACTTGCCTCAGTAATATGCAGCTGCATAAGCTGCATAAATTAATGATATGTAACCAAAACGGAGAGCTTAGACATTTCTAGCAACATAAATGCTTTTAGTTTGCCATTAGCACTGGACTTCAGAAAGCTTAAGCTATCAAATGGGCAGTTTGCTCTGCTGCCTCTAGCTGAAGGTGCGTGTTTCATGAATAGGTAATGACTCTCAAACATTTACGCCAGCTGATGCGCGGCCGTTTCTGAATAATACCTGTTTAGTTTGAGTGAATACTACTGTAGGTTTGAGCAGTGATGCTGTTTAATGTTTAATGACTGGACCTTTTTTGTATAGTCTGTTTTTTCTCCATGTGCATTTCTGCTCCATTGTTCAGACGGTCAGGGATATTTGGGTAGATGTGTTGTTCTTTCTGTCCGTATAGTGGTCAGACTTAAAGTATACATGAAGCTACTCCAAACACAAATTCAGGAAAATTCAAAGTACCAAAGGGTTCCTTTAGTTCGTTTTGTTTTCCAAGTCGAGGTGATAATGTGGTACGTACCTGAGAAATGGCCTATGGGTGTATGTAAATGTGTTTAATGTTGTGACATCACAAAAATGATGTATTCAAAACAGACTTCTAAAATGTCTTTTCCACATGTCTGGATCATTTGTACCATTGGATGAATGTTACATTTTGAAATTTTAACCATATTAAGAAAAAAATGGCTTTCCATTAAATGAGCTCCTTAAACTGAAATGGTTGATTTTATTGAAGATAAACTGAACCCTCTAGTGCAGAGACACGCTTCCTCACTTCAGGGACACTGTGGACATCAGGCTTAACAAGAAATGCCTTTACATGTCCACAAATCACATTTTCATATCCCTTTTTCCCCAGCAACAGAACGCCTCAGCACTCCCAGCTGGCCGGAGCCCATCAGCTCTGAGCTTCTTTCCCATCTCTGTATCTGTCTGCCTTCCCTCTCTTTTCACCCTCTTCCCTCAAAATGGGCGTGAGCTGTAATTAACTGTTGTGCAGGATTGATTGCAGACAGCTTAGCATTGACCAGCTTCATTATGGAGTCCCTTCAAAGTGGGATTCCAGCCCTGCCAATACGCTGGCTTTATTTCAATGCAGGGATCAATATGGAACGTATTAAAAGCTTTATTTGTACTTTGTTGGCCATGGACTACCTTTGCCCCAGTACACTACGAGCTTGCTCTTTGCCCGCGGTGTCCGCTGGTCAGTGGACCTTGCCTCGCGAGGCTGCAGGGGAGATTTTCTGGGGCTGGGAAGGAATGATTTCCACATACATTTGCATACCACCACTCACAGTCAAGCTGAATAAAACACTTCAAAGAAGCTGTGAAAAGAAAATACTGTGTGAGGCCCATTTCACATAACCTGAATATTCTTCTGTATACCAAACATGTTATTAGTGCTATGACTGCTTCAGCAACATTATTCAGTTCACCGTAACTGTTAGAAGTCTGGAGTTAACACTGTCTTCTTGCTATACTATTCAACTGCAAATATACAGTCAGTTCTGTAATTATAATTACAGTCATATGCAAAAGTTTGGGCAATCCTGGTCAAATTACATGTTCTATGGATTAAGTAAAAAGGTTAAGACATCCTCTCCAGAGAACATACTACATCACATCTTAATGCAGGGTAGATTTCTGTAATTTAACATATTGGGTAAGGAATTAACATAAATATGTAGTCTGTGCAAAAGTAATGGTAACATAAAGGTAAAGGTAAAGCTGCCGCACATTATCATTTTGCCCATTTTAGATTAAACATCTGAATCTTATAAAGAATATTCAGTTTCTTGAGCTTGTAAAAGACATTAAGATATATTTGACCTTGTTGCAGTTTTACATCGTCTCCTTCAGTAAAGACTCCTAACATAGAACTGCTTCTCTTTTCCATTTCCAACAACTGACCAAAACCTGGTTAGACTGGTTGGAGGTCAGGGATTAATCTAGAACTTCCAAAAGACGTAGAGTGACATTTTTCCTCATAAAATTGGTCCATAACACAAATCAAAAGATGATTGATTGCACTGTGAATTCCCGATTATGTTGGTACTTAATCTTATACCTAAATGCCCTCAGTTCAGCTCCTGAAGGCCAAGCCAATAAGACCACTCACCTGACTACATCTACCTAAATACCAACAAGCAAAAGTCTTCATTTGGGCAATTTTCCACTCCAAACAAAACTTAACAATGGCAAAAAAGAATAGTACCACAACACTTGCTGAGTTTAAATAAACAAGCATGATGGTTGCATTAAATAAAAATGAACAAAAAATTGCAGATTTTTACATTTTTAAATGTTTAAAAGTTCTTGAGATGATCTTAAAGGTTCTCAGCCGAAACATTTCATTTTTTAAACAGTGTGTTTTGTTTCAAAGAAATATTAAGAAAGATTAAAGCATGCTTTTGGACTGCTACCAGTTTAAAGAGTAACAAGATCTAAAGATTAACAAAAATCCAAAGTCTGAAAATGTGTAAGATTTTTACATTCACACTGTGTGGTGTAGTGCCCCTCATGCTTTTAAGCATGTGCTTTCAACAAAGAAGGAAAACAAACGATACTGTGCTTCAGTCAGAACACCTCTCCAGCTTGCCCAGAGGCCTTGGAGCAGCCTACTTCAGTCGTACATACTCAATGTGGAACGCTCTCAACAGAGCAGAACTCTGTAGAGAACAACTTTCACTTTCAAGCTTCTTTACAAGCTCAGTATTTGAAAGTTACCCTGTGCCCTCGAGTGTGCTGTTGATGGCCATCATAATCCCATGCTGTCAGGGACCTTAACGCGATTCTCTCAAGCTGAGACAACACTATCCAGCATCTTAAAAATCTCTGTAGGAGTCAAATGTAGCTTGATCTCTCCTTCAGGCCTGCTGCATGTTTAAAATGGATATTAAAAAAATGTATTCATTAACATTCAGAAATGCATCATAACAACACAATTGTATCACATTCTAATGAGTAAGAATTTCAGCATGGGGCTTTTACACAATGAGGGTGAGATCAGCCATTTAAATACTAATGAAACAGACTTTTAATCAGATTTCTTTTTACAGCGATTATAGCTGTAATCTGCGATAACAGCAAAGAGCACTAGACTTACTGTTAAAATGAAGTTTTAGAAGTGTACAAACTGCCACATACAGTACTGGGTTAAAATCACAGAACACATTTAATTTCCAGCCAAAACAACTATTATGTACAAGTTTTTTTTCAGCTTAATAAAAAATGTGGAAAACGTTTAATAGAAAATTACTGTAACATTGTGGCGCAATGAGGAGGTGGACGCATGCGCTGAGATAAGCAAGATTTATTCGGGGCAAATCCAGGGTCATGGTCATAACAGTCCAGGGTCGTATAGCCAACACGGATCGAACGGGAGACAGACCAGAAACACCACGGAGGCCGGAATACACAGAACACCTCAGGAGAAAACATACATCAAACGATACATACAAAGAGCAGCCAACACACAGGGCTTAAATACAAGAGGGATAACAATGGTTCACAAGACACAGGTGGAAAACAGGTGGAACAAATCAGGGGTGGAGTCAAGAAAACAAGAGGGCATGACAACGAACTCAAAACAAGAAAGCACGTGGACCAGACCAAAACAAAAGCACACAGAGTACTGGGAGGGGCCAATCGTGACAATTACACAAAAGCCTCAGCAAGAAAATAAATTAGATTCAATTCTGTATTTAGTTTATCCACACTTTCCCTTCATTACAGTTGACATTCTCTTCAGGAGACTTGCTTTCAGATTTCCAATGAAATATGCCAGGATATTTTTCTGCACATCCAAAGTTCAGTCTTAGAAGTTGTTGTTGTTGTATTTTCTGCTTCCAAGTAATTCAGATTAAGAAGTAATTGAGACCTGAAGTAGAAGTGGAGCTTGATTTTTTCCTCTCTCTCAAAGATGAAGGCTTTAAGTGGTGTTTATCTGATGGAGACTGTTTTGGGGGTCTACCAGGTCTTGCATGGTTGTTAGGAGTCCCATTTTCTCTGTATCTTTTAATCATTTTTTTAATTCATTTTCTTTGACTTTTCCACTTTTTTTCTATCTGATGTTCTCATAAATGTCTCCTTGGAAAAAAATAACTTGTACTTAATTGTTGTTTTGGCTGGACAGTAAGTAAATGAAGGGTGGTCTCTGACTTTTTCACAGTGCTGGATATCCAGGATGCTTTTACAGACCTCCTCACCACGAACACACATTCACTCAGTGTATCTCTCTGATGAGATATCATTTTGTCATTTAGCATGCTGCGCAGCAAGATGTATCTCCCCCACCAATGCAGCAGCAGCAGGTCTGTCCTTGTCGGCTGTTTTCCCTCAAGGCTACAGACTCACACACACACACACACACACACACACACACACACACACACACACACACACAAGCAAGGTGATGGAAGAGAAAATGACTGATACACTATAAACAACTACACTCTTCTTTTCACAGCTTTGGGTCTGTGTGTCTGTCTGTATCTTTGGGTTTTAATGATGTTTGCAACCCTTTCCTATATGCAGCAACTCCTGTGTTTTCTTTCTTTCTTTCTTTCTTTCTTTCTTTCTTTCTTTCTGCAACAAGTGTTTTCTTTCTTTCCTTCCTTTTTTCTTTTCTTTCTTTCTTTCTTTCTTTCTTTCTTTCTTTCTTTCTTTCTTTCTTTCTTTCTTTCTTTCTGGCTTTCTTTCTTTCTGTAACAAGTATTTTCTTTCTTTCCTTTCTTTTTTTCTTTCTTTCTGCAACACCTGTTTTCTTTATTCTTTCCTTCTTTCTTTTTCTTTCCCTCCCTCCCTCCCTCCCTCCCTCCCATTCTTTATAATAAAGCTGCTATCATACTTGCAGATCTTTCTTCTGTTGGGTTTATGGTGAACAATTGTGTGTCAAAATGCTCCTCTAAAGAATGTATATGTGTCACGTTTAATCAGCTGTAATCAGTCAAATTGAGTGGTGATTAAAGAACGATTGAGCTTCTGCTACGCTTGTCTGTCACGTCTGCATGCCTCACTACTTAAAAGCTTTCTCTCTTGTTCTTCTCTCTGTGTCCCTCTCACTGTCTGCCTCCCTTACTATCTCACTCTCTCTCTCTCTCTCTCTCTCTCTCTCTCTCTCTCTCTCTCTCTCTCTCTCTATCTCTACCCAGCTCCTTTACATACATTATTTCCTTACAGTCAATTTTAAAGATCTTATATCTGCAGATGAGGCTCATAACTACGCAACACACACATACGGTTTCAGTATTTTAATAAGTGATGTTTAATAAGGTGGGTCAGGTCAGTCCACTAATGAGCAGTGCAGCAGGAGATATACACACTGTCTCACAAGGAGACATACAAACACACACACACACACACACACACACACACACACACACATTTTCTTTGCATCATACAGGATGCACAGATAATTGACCTATTCATGCTGCATCCACAAACGTGTTCTTTCAGAGCAGCAAACTGTGCAGGATGCTAGTAGAGCATAATGAGAATCTGTGGTGCACAACTCAGTTTTTGTCATACACCTAAATTTAGAGTATATTATTAATTCATGTTTAGGTCATTAAGTCATATTTACTTTATGTAAGGGTGAAAAGCCGCACTGTTAGTGTAAATCAGGTGTTTACTTTTTCAGGTGTAGTTTTTTTTATTGTTAATTTATTGTTTTGTGTGTAATCAAAGTAGCATTGGCATCAGCATTGCCAATCTGCATCGCCTCCATTAGCAACAACAACAACATATTCCATAATGCATGTTTAACCTTATGACAGTTGTGGTGCTTGTGTATAGAGTATAGATGGCTCAACTATGAACAGGTCAATTGAAACAGCTGCTCAGTTGCCATGTATGTTAAATGTTCAGCTCAGCACTGACTACAAAGTCATACACCACCTAGCAGTCCTGCTAACAGATTAAAAGGTTTGGCAGCACAAAGGGAAATTTAGAATGAATTACATTGGAACATTTATTATTAAGAAATGAACTGGATTTACAAAATGCAGTGATAATAAAGTGAAAAAAACTTTTGAATTACAAGTGAGTGATGGAGGCCGGCCCTTGACATGAGCTAATGCAAAAACTAACACTACAAATAGTAAGTGCACAGTTCCTTACTAAGGAAGGCTCAGTGAAAGCAATTGAAATGCATGCAGGTACAGTGGGGCAAAAAATTATTTAGTCAGCCACTGATTGTGCAAGTTCTCCTACTTAGAAAGATGAGAGAGGTCTGTAATTTTCATCATAGGTACACTTCAACTATGAGAGACAAAATGACAAAAAAGTCCAGGAAATCACATCGTAGGATTTTTAAAGAATTTATTTGTAAATTATGGTGGAAAATAAGTATTTGGTCACCCACAAACAAGCAAGATTTCTGGCTCTCACAGACCTGTAACTTCTTCTTTAAGAAGCTCTTCTGTCCTCCGCTTGTTACCTGTATTAATGGCACCTGTTTGACCTTATTATCTGTATAAAAGACACCTGTCCACAGCCTCAAACAGTCAGACTCCAAACTCAACCATGGTCAAGACCAAAGAGTTGTCATAGGACACCAGGAAGAAAATTGTAGACCTGTACCAGGCTGGGAAGAGTGACTTACTTATACTTTTTTGCCCCACTGTACATCAATATGCAGAATGTGTGTTTAATCCCAAATGCATGCTCTGCACAGTCAAGCTAATTGTTAACAGCTGTAGTAAGAAAAACAGGTAGATTAAATAAAATTTTAGCATTCCTTAAAATGCCTTAAGCTTTTTTATATAGTTTAATCCAAACTTTTTTAGCTCGAGGAAAGAAATGAAAGCATCACCATCCTTCAGAAGATCAGGAGAGCATATGTCTGTATTGTACATTCTTCAGTAACGCATCTCTGCCTTCTCATAGCCTAATAATTCTGAATAATTTACTGCCAATGCCTTTCTCACTGCAGGTTTGTCCTGAAGCTTTTAGAGGTAAAGGTACCAAACTGTCACTGGGATGGGACCCTCAAGGGTACATCTCAGTACCTTTAGTCAGGGAACATAATTGCACCATAATCCATTGAAATGATATTTTCTAAGCTGTGTTGACTCCACACACCCCGTCTCGCTTCTTTATTTTATTGTTCCATTTTAAAACATTGAGTTATGAAAAGATGGGGAAAAAGATATTTAAGGTTCACAGTTGGACCTTAAAACCACTGCTGTACCTTTTAGGGTACATTTATATTGTTTGTACCTTGATGAATGAAGAATGTACTACACAGAACCTTTATTTCTAACATTGCAGGAAAAGGAAGTATTTTTTAAAGATGATGGCTAAACTTATGCTTGAAAGTTGAGTGATAAACATTACTTTGCAAGCGGTCAATTAATAGCCCTGCCAAGCTTACCATGCTCTACAGCAACAGGACATGCTTTGTTCTGACAGCGAGTTCTTATACAGTCGTATGCAAAAGTTTGGGTGCCCCTGATCAACTTGCATGTTTTGTTGATGTTCTAATTGAAAAAGTTAACATATCCTCTGCGGAGAACACGTTACTGCACATTTTTAAAAATATGGCCTGCGCAAAAGTTATGGCACATTTTATATTTTATTTCTTTCCAATATGTTAGAAGCAAATGATGAATAGCATATAAAAAGCGAATAAATCAAAATTGTACACTAAAATCTTAACATTTATGCGTGTCCCCTTTTAAGGAGTTGTTAAGTGGTCTTGCCTCCAGCATCTGGCGCTGATCATGAACTTTAACAGAGAGCCTATGAGATGGTTCTAACTTTACATTACTTCCTCCTGGATTAATCAGATCAGAATATTTCCGAAAGATGTTCAAGCTCTAAGCTTCTTTGTTGCATCTCGTCATAAAATCTCATTAGCTATATCATTCTCTCTTCGCCTGGGGTTGAACAGAGGAGGACGGGTTCCTTGCTTTAGCCTGGGTTCCTCTCAAGGTTTCTTCCTCTTACTCCTAGGGAGTTTTTCCTTGCCACACTCACCTCTGGCTTGCTCATGGAGGGCTTGCACCTGGATTCAGTTACTTATGTTTGTACGTGGAGTCCTTTTTATTCATTTATTTTATTTTATTTTTCATTGTTTTGATTTCCCTTCCATAAATTGCTTTTTTGTAAAGCTGCTTTGAGACAATGGTAATTATAAAGTGTTAAACAAATAAATGTTGTTGTTATTGTTAACTTAGAAACTCAATTCACTTAGAAACCTATAACAAAACATGTAATTTGACCAGCGATGTTTATATTTTTGACTGTATTGTATTGTGGGTCTTGTTTTTTGCTGCTGCTTTGGATGCTCTCATAGACAGAGAAATTGGAGCATTTGTCTAAAATGGCCTTAGGTGTCAAGAGAAAGAAAAACACTTTTGGCAGCCAGTGTTGAATGTGCATATGTCAGCACTCACACTATGAGACGGACATTTGCAGAGAAATACCTTGAATACAGAAGTTACCAAAGTCCTTGAGTGAATCTTGTCTAGCAATGGTACGAGGCATAAATTGTCCAGTGTGGCATGTAGTATGCATTAAATGTTTCAAGGTAAAAATCTACAGTTTCTTTGATATGTCTAAGTATCTGCCATATTCATCTTGTAAAAAAATTGAAAGCCAGGAATTCTTTACTTTAAATGACCAGTACCTCGATCATTTTTCTGCTGCAGCTGAAAGGCCTGCCTCAGCACCGGAGAGGAAAGAGAAAGAGAGGCTTTCTGCAGCACACAGAGCGGGCGAGCGAGCGAGAAAAGTGCCCGAGGTTCTTGGACTGGTATGTTAATTATAACATTCATATGCAGTTTGTTCTTCAGCAAACTTGCAGTCTGACTTTTTTAAAGAATAGCTGTCAAAACGTTATCTCGTCAAGATTAAATCTACAGGCAAAAAATCAACATGTTCAATTCTGACATTTCATTAATGAATAATTTTCCTGTGCATAAATATTAATAGATAAAACTAATTAGTTAAATCATTGATGTGAACCGAAATCAATGGGGAGGTTACACAATTAGGAACTGCTCCTGCTTCCCGAGAACCACCATTTCCAGCACTGGGTACATTTCTCATTCCCGGCTAATTAATTTAAAAAATTCAGTGCTTAAAATCCCTTTTCCCACATTTTATCTAATGTTTAGACCCCGAAATGGGAATGAGAGAGAAATCTGAATGCTTTTGAGAACTTCCTCTGTGAGCTAATTTTTAACAAATATTATGGTATGTGAGCTTGTGATTATGGGGTTAGAAAAGAAAGGATAAGGATGGTAACATACAGAATGTCATCGGTATGAATACAATAATTGAAAAATGCTATAATATTAATAATACTATCCTTTTATTATACTACTACTATTCATTTATTCATTGAATGTTTAATAAAAACAATCATTAAGTCATTCTTTTTAAGAAAAAGCTATATGTATAAAACATACATTTTATAGAAAATTGCACAAAAGCATCAGCAACTAAATATGTATGTTTTTTTCAGTATTTATTGTGTGCACCTTTTGCCTTCAGTACAGATTCCTTTCTTTTCAAGAGTCTTGCTCTCTTAGTTCTTCAGGGATATTTTTACACACCTCCAAAGTTCAGTTTTTTAAAAGTTGGTTGGTGGAGCAAAACCGTGTATCTCCAAAATAGTAACTTTACAGTAACTTTACCTTTAATATAAGTTATTGGAACTAGACTTATTTTGGTCCATTCATCCAGAAATGTACACACAGTGTAAAGGACAACAGGTATTTTCAAATTATGTCAGATCCTGAAAAATGAATTTAGATTTTTTTTTTCTTACAGCAGCTGTATAGTGTGGTCAGCGGATGCTGAGGTGCATAGTGCACAGAGGTTTCTGCAGATTCAGTCACTATAGATCTCCAAACTGGCCTTCAGATTAGCTCAAGAACAGTGTAGAGAGCTTCATGGAATGGCTTTCCATGGCCAAGCAGCTGCATCCAAGCCTTACATCAGCAAGTGCAATGCAAAGCGGTGAATGCAGTTGTGTAAAGCACCGCCACTGGACTCTAGAGCAGTGGAGACGTGTTCCCTAGAGTGGCAAATCACACTTCTCTGTCTGGCAATCCAATGGACGTGTCTAGCGGTTTAGCGGTTGCCAGGAGAACGGTACTTATCTGACTGCATTGTGCCAACAGTAAAGTTTGGTGGAGGGGGGTTATGGTGTGGGGTTGTTTGTGTCTGACCTCACAAATGCGCTTTGTGGAAGAATGGTCAAAATTCACAAATGGACAGACATCATATTAAACCCTATGGATTAAGAATGGGATGTCACTCCAGATCATATGCGTCTGAAGGCAGTCAAGCGACTTTTGGCAGTATTGTGTGTCTGTTTGTGTGTGTGTGTGCGTGTATATATATATATATATATATATATATATATATATATATATATATATATATATATATATATATAGAGAGAGAGAGAGAGAGAGAGAGAGAGAGAGAGAGAGAGAGATTGTGGCCTGACTTGTGCAGAAAAATGTACCAGGTGTTTTACTTTTTTTTTCATCACCAAAACATAATTTTATTGGGAATGAGAAAGAGAAACTTCTGTGTATGACCATGAGTGTCCAGTGATTAAAGGATGGGATACGGCAGAATTTAGTATTAGTTTTTCACACAGAAAAGCCACTGTCCTCCATTATCTTTCCATCATCTTCATCATCTACAGATCGTAGATAAAGTAAAATACAGAATGTCCTATTCAGCTTCAGCTCTATTCAGTGCATCATCTGCTCCAGGCTTCAATATTCAAGTTCAAACATTTAAAATCTCGCCAAATCCTTAAGACTATAAAACATCGGCAGTGTAACTAATCATTATGCCTGACATTGACAGTCGCAGTTACGTTACACTGTACGAGTCTGCTCTCGGCATACTAAAACGGAGGGTTCACAAAAATAACACTAATAAGGGAATCATTAAATAGCACTGGGTTGACCTTTTAAAATGCTGGCTTCTCTACTTCTTTTCCTAAATCCCCGGCTTATTGACTTGGCAGCTTCCTAAACGTTACTCTCAAAGGAGCAGCAAGGATCCTTCCCTCCCCTCATCCTATGTCCCTCCTCCCCTCACCTTGCTAGGAGGACCTGAGCACCGGCACTAACATGAAGAAAAGAGCTATTTTTGTTCCCTTAAACCTATAGAATATAGAACTTTAATGGTCCTTTAAAGAACCATTTTTTTGTGTGTGTAAATGTGGATGTGTGAATAACCTTTTTATTAATTTTTGTGGGTGTGAAATCTATACTGTTAGAAAGAGGTGGGTAAAGTAGTTTAAATTCATACTCAAACTTCTGTGAGACTCAGTTTAACTCAAAGATTCTTAGAGGTCTTCAGTAAAGGCAGTGGTCCTGTGCAGAACCATGAGCTCTATATGGCTTCAATGGGTCTTTGATGTGAAATGGTTCCTCAGATTTATAGAGAATGTATTGTATGCACTCTTAAAAAGATGGTTCTTCAAGGGTTCTTTAGTAAAGAAAATGGTTCTGTATAAAACCTAAAGAACCCTTAGCATCATTCTAAAGAACAACTTCACAATGCAAAGAACCTTTTAAGCATGTAGCAGTTTTATGCAACTTATGGTTACATATAGAACCATTGTCTTTGCTAAAGCACCTGTGAAGAACCATCTCTTTGTAAAGTAAAAAGATATTTTCAAAAACATCTATAAATATTCCATGTCAAGAATGACTGATTTAATCATAGAACAGCAGTAGAACTTCTTTGTACGTCCAACATGTATCTGCATAGGAACTGAAGATTGTCAGGGTCTGTTTTTCACTGATGTTCTTTTGGTCCAAGAAACCCCCCCCTAAAAAGTCAGAGGTGTGTCCAGTCACAACGCACTGCAAATGATGTCAACAAAGCAACACACAAAGAAGGAATTAGTAACTAAATGCTAATGACTAGAATGGAACAAGAGTTCTTTCCTCACAAATAGACTTAAAAGTTGTTGTGCTTGATGTTTAATTCGATTGAATGAGCTTCTTCCTATTCTTCTGTAAAAGTTGTCCAACCTAGCAGCATTTGTTCTGAAGGACCACAATTTTGAAGCATGCTTAAAAATGATGGTTCTTCAGGGGTTCTTTGGTAAAGACAATGGTTCGACATAGAAGCATGAACATTCAAAGAACCCTTTGTGTGTTTAAAGGGTTTTTTGCATCATTAAAGGGTTCTTCAGATTGAATGAGAATTTAATATAGCATCAAAATGGGTTCTTCTATTGTTACAGGCTTGACATTGGTACAACAGAAGAAGTGCTATATAGAACCCCTTTCAAGACGTTTTTTTTGTATAAAACAGTTACAGCAAATTCTCCATCAAACTGAAGAACCTTTTCATGATGCTGAGAATGTTTTAGTCATGCAAAGGGTTCTTTGAGTGTTCCTGGTGGTAAATAGAACCATTTTCTTTATTAAAGATCCCTTGAAGAACCATAATTTTCACCAATATTCAGTGTCAAGCTCAATTCAGTTTTACAAAGAACAAAGAAAACTCATAAACCATTTAGAATGTTTATATTTAAGAGTGTTATGTTAGTGACTATCAGGAACCTGGATCTTTCTTCCCAGCTGTCCAGCTCACGCCCTGGTCAGCGCATCGTTGTGCTGGCCTAGCCCACTTCCAAAAAGTGTCCATCGTTGCCCCTGGGAGTGTATCCTCCGCTGGCTGTGCTGAAAGTGGACTCATCCTACATTGCTGTCAATCTGCAGCAAACCAGTGCACAACGATAAACCATGCAAAGACCATCAATCTACATCAGGTCCATGTTAAAAATACAGCACGGCATGATAGATGAGCTGAGGTTTGCCATCCAGAATCAAATGACAGAGATTGTCAACAGTTATTTAAAACATCACCGTGAGTGGAATTCCAAAAACGGAAACATAAGGTTGACCATAATTGTGTGTGTTGGCCAGATGCCCCCGTCCAGCATGTATCCTCAGTGCTGTAGCCTCATATATCAGAGAGATCATAACATAAGCTGTACTGATGAGGAGGTCATTAGCCTTCATATAAATCACTCTGGTATCCAAAGCAGTTTGACCACAGAAGAACAGCTGAGTTATTTTTATATCATATTAGACCATGTGGGAGCATAATGTGAAAAACCAGCTTGGATGCTGCCTCTTGTAGTTTTTATTGTTTTGCTGTGTAGTGTTCAGGCATTCATCTCAAAGGGACATAAGTAACTTTCTTTTCACATGTCAGAGAATAGCTTTGAAAGGCACCTTAGCTGAACTCATAGAGAACAATGGGTAGCCTACAGTTGGTCTTCATGACATGCATAACCATTTAATAACATTTAAAAGCAATACTTTTGTATTTAATGAAGGAAATAACATTATAAAACTGACACTTCTGGTTCTAAAATCTGATTGGCTGAAATGCATTCAAAGCCATTGTAAAATCCACAATATATAATTCCATATATAATATATAATGCTGTTAATGGAGTAATCTTTCACTCTCTACTAGTATACTAAGTATACTGATGAAGTAAGAACCCATTTTTTGTGTAAACTGAGGTGAAGGAGACTTTATGTTCTTAACTAGAACTAGGCTGGTCAGCTAGCTAACAGGCTAAAAGATAGCAAACATGCTAAACAACACTATCATTAATATCACAGGCTTGAATGAAAGTACTTATGGTATGATTAACTATAAAACAGCAGTGAAAAGGGTAAAGAATGACACTTGAATTGATTACACGCTTCAAATGTTGTGTTTTAGTCAAAAGTGGCATCAAACCCAGGCTGAATTCCAAAGTTCTCCATACTCTCTAAATAGTGTTCTAGCTATGAAACTATAGACATTCTAGCTTCTACAGCCTAATGGTGCATCATTTATCAAGCATGGATGTGTCTGAGTCCCTGACTATTTCCTAGCTGTGTTTTGTGCCATTGAGGTGCAGGATCCAGTATTTAAATTCCTATGTTGTAGGAAGCAGGAAGCTATTTGAGATTCAGCCCCAGCGTGAGAAAAGGGGCGCCACTGGATTGGTGCTAAATAAGACTCACGGTGGCAATTTAATGACCAAAGAGTACTTATACAGCAAAGGTTTTTGTATTAAACAGTGCTGCTACCATATGTTCATTGTTATAAGACAAATGACCAACCGAGCTGTTGCTTGGCAACTGTACCGTACTCTAAAGGAACTACATTTCTTGGCAGAATACTTGTTTATGTTGATTATTATTAACCATAACTTATATTATATTCTGAGAAATTGTGTATTTTATTATATTTTATGCTGGCCACAGTTTTATAAAAGCAGTAAGCCACTTGCTTTGCTTTATTACATTTGTGTAAGGGGCCATAAAGTGGATAATTTTTTCCATTTATAACACTGTTATATGAAGGGTTTGTTAGGCAAAGGTGAGGTTAAGAACCCCATATCAGTATCCATTTTATGCAAGATCCATTTTATGCCCTCAAACTGAGATGATATGGAAAATAACATGTAAGTTTAAGGATATCAAAATATTTTAGGCCTTTTCTTTATTAGTGCCATTATGTGAGTTTGCTGCCTCATATTAGAGTTATAAATAGAACAAATGTCTGTCACTTTAGTTTAAGGGCTCTTACATCAACTCAGTCATTTGGCTCATAAAAATCTTGTCATCCTGTGAATGTTGACACAAGCTTTTCATAAATACTCAAGCATCACTTTTTAAACATGTTATTTCATACATATACTGAATCCTGATTACATCAGTATGACTGGCAGAACTGATTCTGATAATGCTAGCATGAATTCCAGTTACAAGCCACAAATGATTTATATTTTACATCATATTAATCTTATTTGGTTCTCTTACTATAAAATACATTTATTTTTATCATGCAAATGGGCTCTGCAGTTAATAGGCAAGCACTAATCTAAGGTTATACTTAAGGTTACTATTATCATAATAACTGCTTTGCTAATTGAAAAAGTGAGGGTCCTCTTTTCTGTGTGTCCATGATGTAATTTGTCACTTGTCAGGTCAGCCAATTTAGCGATGATGCCAATTAAGTGAAAATACTGCAGAATGTTTTATAGAGATTAGCATTCTCTGCACCTTGCTTTGAGGAAGGGGGATCTCAGCATGAGTGTCATTTTTTCTACCATATCAAACAGTGGCTCGCTGTCCCCGCAGACCCTGTGTGCTAATTAAGAGTGGACAGTTGCACAGGTTAAATAAGGAAACTTGTCATGACTGGAACTCATAATAATCTCATAGTGTTCAAAGGCCTTGATGTTGTGTCAGATGCTAATGGTATGCCAATAAATTTGACCATTGTTCAATTAAGCCCATAAATGTCATCTTTTTTTATACTTTGTATTTGTACAGTTAATACTTAGTTATTTATAATTTATGTAATCGCAGTTAGTTACTATATAATAAGTATGTTATTAGATAGTTAGCGGTACATTTCCATTTGAACTTTGTAATAAGGTTGGAATTTCACATTTGATCTACCATATGTATTAACAGTTTTTAGCCTGATTTTCAGTCCATAAATGACAAAATATGGCAAAAATATTAAAGGATGAGTTGTCTGTCCACAGAAGTAAAAACTCATAATACTTAATCTACTTACAAACACATGTGAAATTGACAAAAAGTTTAGAATATAGACAGCATATCACTGCATACTTCAAATAACTGTGAAAAAAACTTTTGTTATCTCTGTCTGAGGACAGTTTCTTCTAGTTGCTAACTTAAGGCTTTGTATCCAGACTGACTTCTCAGTGTTCCAACATGGTCTCTAAGAACAGTGCAGTGACCTGCTCCCCACAGGTTGGAGAGCAGCACTCGGGACACCATCAGCGTGCCTGCGGTAATCATCACCGCTGCAGACATGTCCTTGTGATGGCCATGCTTGCAATTACCCAGCAGTGTGTCATCAACACAACCCAGGGCCTTGGCCTGAGGACGGCCCAAGTTCAATGGCACATATTTAACAGCCATCAGCATTACAGCACAGCAAGGCACTTTAAGGTCGCCTCAGCAAGGGGAAGGGAAATCTGACATGATGATTCAACAAACAGGGCAGGCTGAGGCTGGGGTTCAGTCTGGGTAATGTCTGAGGTCTTTGCAGACCTGCAAACTCAACCCACTCTGTTTTGTCATTCTGCAGTTCAGACATTTTTGAGCAGCACATGAAACGATAGGCCAGATTCACCTGCAAGTCTATAGACATGTCGCTGTAGGGCATCACAGTGCTGGACTAATATTCTGAAAGCTAGACCACACAGTAATCATTCAGTATGAATGCCAGTCCTATCAGCACTAATGCACAGCAGAGTTAGGAAGCCAAGTGACATTTCCCCAGCTGATCAGGGGGATCTGAGAAGTGACTTGCAGTTTTCCCAAATGTCTATGGACTGAAGGGTAGGCAGCAGTGAGGGAAAAGGAAGAGGATAACTCTGTACAGTACCACATGAATATAGCACAGCACAGCCTGAGGGAACTCCATTGCAGGATTGAGCAGTATGGCAAGAAATATCCATATTTATTTTATTGGTATGTTTTTTATCCAATTCAGTTAGATCTTTTCTTTATCACAATGGAGATTAATCTGTCCGGTCAGTGTAATTTTAAAAAAATGTATGTTTATAAATATAAAGGTGCCAGAAAGTGTTTGCTAGAGCAATGCTTTAGAAAAAAAAATGCTTTTGCTTCTAAAAGAAATGCTGTAAAATAAACCCTTTAAAGAAAGAAGGGTGTGCAAGTGTGAAGAACCATTTTAAAGAACCTCCACATAATCTAAATGAGTCTCGGTGGAGTTTCAAGTCTCTTGAGGTATGAGTCACAGTCCAGTCTCAAGTCTGTGAGGTATGAGTCTCAGTCCAGTCTAGAGTCTCTAGAGTTGAGCCTCTGAGGTGAATCTTGAGTCAATGAGGTGTCGCAGGATTCTACTACAAGCTATTAACTTAATTTATGAGAGTGTGATGGATAATTATTTTACATTCTAGTACACAGATAAAGGCAGGCTGCATAGAATTATTGGAGCATTTATCTACTGTTATATTGTATTAATCTATGTACATGTTTGTGTACAGTGTACAGTGGCGCAGTGGGTAGCACTGTTGCCTTACAGCAAGAAGCACCAGGGTTCTTTCAATATGGAGTTTGCATGTTCTTCCTCTGTCTGTGTGGGTTTCCTCAGGGTGGGTTTCCTCGGGTTTCCTCCCACAGTCAAAAGACATGCAGTCAGGCCAATAGGACATGCTAAATTGCCCCTAGGTGTGAATGTATATGTCTGTGTGTCAACCCTATCAACATAGATTAAAATCTTTGATCCTAAAACAAAAATTGTTGACAGGAGCTTTAAGTGTGTCTCCAAGTTGATGTGAGTTAAGCACACACCCAAGTTAATTCGCAAGTCAGTCGAGCGCACGTCCGAGTCACGTTTTGAGTCAGATAAGTGTCCACGAGTCGAGGTTTGAGTCAGTTAATTGTGCGCCAAAGTCAAGCTGCGATTCAAATCAGTATGCGACTCGAGTGCAACTTGAGTCCGAGCCACTAATTTAGTCTTCATCTCTGGTAGGTAGACCTGTGCACAGTTTGCTTGACAAACTATGGACATAGTAAATTCAACATTAATTTCAGATGCTTTGCAAGTGCATATTGTGGCTGCACCAAGACACGTTTTGCACTACACCTTCTCATGTACACACATCTGGAGCTGAACGTGAACATGACTTTGAGGGAGTGGAGCTCACTAACCAAACACCTAACTGTAGCTGCAGATCATTTCCTTTGACGTCAGCACACGCTTGATGAGCCAGATTAAAATTGCTGTAGTTCTCTAATGGCACACGTGGGATTTCTGTACATGATGGCTGATATGCAGAACAGAGAAGTACCATGATGAGTCAGAGCAACAGGGACAAAAAGAGTGCTTAGAAATGAGCATGCATTGTACAGTTTACCATGTAAGACTCCCTGGGTGATTCAGCAATGATATGATTAGATGGTACTTTGTTTCTATTGAAAATAACTGCCCTTGAAATTAGTACTGATACAGGCACCATCTCTAAACGAGAGGATGAAAGTGCAAAATTCAGAGCAGCCGCAGCATGAAAGGCCATGTGGAGGTGAGAGTGAGGTGTTTTAGAGCACATTAAGCTCAAACATGGCCTTCAGCCCTGTGGGGGAGCCACAGCCCAGATGATGTTTTGGTGGACACAGCAGCTCTCATCCTGGGCTTTTATCACACCACTAGATCTCAGATCACATCCCCCATGGTCAGCCCAGTCCGCACACAGACATTGATCAGCTTCAGCACAGTGCGCTAGCCTAAGGCATATTCAGTGTCACCCTGCCACTGCCAAAATTCTGTTTGTTCCACCACCACCAATGCTAGAAGTCCATCAGAAATTCTTTTAGAAAAGATATTATAGAATGACATCCCGGATAGTATTCTGATAGTAACAATTATTACTGATCATTTAAATGATTTATTAATCAGTTGTGTTTTTCAGCCTCTAGCCAGTTCAGGCCTTGTGTTACAGTGATTTTACCATAGCTAAGGAGGTTTTACTTCGTTTCACATTGTGACTCACAGCATGCTTCACTAACAGACTATGATTGTTAAGTGGTCAATAGCCTCTTTTTCACTGTCGAGCCAAATGGTTCTCAGGGCCGTACTGAGCCGTTCCGCACTAGTCTTGTGAGGCCGGTTACAGTTTCTTTTTCCATCTGTTGTCCTGCTAAATCAGAACCAGGAGATTCTGAGGAAAACTACACAAACGAGTGTCTAACTACTGTATGCACACCACCCACCACAGAACATGATTAGTGGGTGTTTTTAAGCATCAGTTACTAAAATAACCTGTACAGCAGTGGGTTTAACCTGGAGCTTTCTAACTACACTAGCATTAGTATCCAGCTCAAAGCACCACAGGACATTTCTATATTTTATCCTTCTGTCACTTCAACACCAGTAATTCAAAATTGTGCTCTCATATGAGTCTTAATCCTATAAACAGGTGGTTTTAATCATTGGAAGCAATGTGCACCTGCGTTAGCTTAGGCTAGCAGGCTACAGCTTGAAGTAGGTCCAATTTTGGCTCTTGGTCACTCCAACACCAATCAGTCGACTTTGCTCTCGCTGTTATACGTTTTTATCATCTATATGTGCGATAGCAGAGCTTTTAGTTGAATCAAACCCGCACTGTGGTGTTTAATTTTATTAGCTAAGCTAGCTAAGCTAGAAAGAGGGCCCAGGTAGCATCAGCTTAGCTAGCTATGAGGCTCCAGCTCCAGACATCAGAGAAGAGCTTTCATTTTGGTGTTCTGTCCTTCATCAGCCACTCAATTTTGCTTCCTCTGAGTTGAATCACTATCATGTAAATTTGTGTCATTAAAGCTTTTATTATTGAGAGTAAAAGCTGTCCTGTGCTGAGCAGAGCTGGCAACATGCTAGGCAGCTAAGCTAACACTAAC
The DNA here is from genome assembly GCF_015220715.1 of Pygocentrus nattereri. Taxonomy (NCBI): domain Eukaryota; kingdom Metazoa; phylum Chordata; class Actinopteri; order Characiformes; family Serrasalmidae; genus Pygocentrus; species Pygocentrus nattereri. The sequence continues at coordinate 11,297,173 of NC_051226.1, forward strand.
CAGCTACTCTCTACTGGTTAGCAGTGCCGTTTAACCTTTAGGCACTGGCGTTAGATTTAAGCTTTGATTTTTATTCAGTGCTGGATTTAAAATTGTGCACTGCTTTTATTTATTTGGTGTCCGTGTGAGCGAGCTGAACTTATTTGACTGTTTTTGGGTTCGAAATCACACCAGAGGATGCTGTGACACCGACACAATACCTGACATAAACATACAACCCATCAGTGAATAGCTACATTGTCCCACCGAATGGTTCTATAGCCCTGAGTATGGTTAGCTAACAAAAGGGCAGAGCCTCATTTTTAAATGTTCTGTCTTGAACCTTGCAGAAACACTACTGGAATTGCCCCTGCAGTGGAAAACAAGCCAAATTTTATGAACAGCAGAATGTTTTTTTTTTCTTCTGTTTTTATTTTAATTGACAGACTTCGTATTTGTTTCTGTATCAGCTTCAAGTATGGCTTTGCCAGTCAGATTTCAGAACTGCCAATATGTTATTATACACAGCTTATAACTACTTGAAATGCAACTTAAGTGCATCCCGGCGGTGAGCTGTCTGTCCATTCACCTCTGTGTTGTCCCAGTCTCTGAAAATTGATTGGCGCCCAAATGTTGTGCCAGCGCTAAATCCATCAGTTCTCAGTGCACGTGAAGGCTTTTCCCACTTTCTGCAGGTGCGTGTGCTCCTTCTGACCCTGAGAGGAGCCAGTGTTTGCCATGCGTGATGAGTGGTGATTTCTTCCCTGTGAAATAATGAGCTCACATACTGTAGAGAGGGCTGTGATGCTGCTGTGTTGAGTGTATGTGCGTGTGTGGATCAGCACCTTCTCCTGATGGGGGCAGTGCAGGGGTGGGACTAGGAGGCAGGTGACGGGGACGCCCTCGGGCCATTTCATTACGGAAAGTGTCTGTCCACATGATGAGGAAAGGATTATCCTCCAAACAGGATTTACTTGAGAGGATAATTCATCGGCTGAACTTGCAGAGGAAAAGTGCCATATAGGTTAAGGTTACAATATTGCTTCATTCACAGCTCTGCTGCCTCCAGATTGGTGCTTCTGTGTGTGTCTGCATAGAGGCTTCATGCATAAACACTTCATGTAGCAGCAGTGTTGGAACAAAACATCGTAATTCCAGAAAGATCGAAGCGAGAAATGTTCCTAGTTTTAATGTACATTAAGGTGACCGGATTGTAGTCCAAGTCATTTTGGTTTGTCTATTTGCAAATCAAACAAAGAAGCTGCTAGTGTTCTGAGAACAATGGACCATGCAGCTCAGAGTCCAGACCTCAGTATCATTGAATATGTTTGGGCTTAAGTGGATCATGAGAAGCAGAAAATGCAACCAACTTCTAAGCCAGAACTTTGGAACTTTGTATCTTCCGAAAGGTAACTTTTCAACTCTCTGAGAAAAAAGTATTAAACTGTCACTGGGGCAGTACCTTTTTGTTACTGGGGTGGTACCCTCAAGGGTGCATCTCAGTACCTTTGGTCAGGAAACATAATTTTACCACAATCCATTGAAATTATTACATTTTCTAAGATGTATTGACTCCATACAATTGGACCTTAAAATCACTGTTGTACCTTTCTGTTGGTCCATTTGTATGCTTAGAAAAATGTCCTGACCTCAGCAGCATTGGAAGTGTTTGGGATTACTTGGATCATGAGAAGCAGAAAGTAAAGACTGGACATTGTAGGTGGGGAAAAATATCAGATCATTTGAATAGGATGGAGGAATGTAATAAAGGCAAATAGTGAACACTTAATACTGAAAAAAAAAACCATTTAATTTAGTTGTTAAGGCTTTTGTGTAAATGTCAATTTGTTCAATATATATGCTTCCTTATTCGACTTAATTAAATAAGTGAGGGGTGGTGTCTAATTTTTGCACCGGACTCTTTTTGTGATATATGTGCATATGTACTTGCATTGTTGTGTCCTGATGTGATAAAGCTTCATACAGCAATGACATGAAACAGCACCATTTAAGGAACATTCTTTACAATGAAGAAAAAAAGAGAGAATAGAACAGGTGGGGGAGCAGGAATATGTTTAAAACATGCACAAAGGCTGGGGCAAAAACAGCTGGGGTGTGAAAAAGAGGGAAAAAAAACATATCTAAATGCAGGCTCATTTTCCACGTTTAAGCCCAGGGGCACTTGACAAAACAATGATGGAGACACAAGGAATGTCAGGGCGATTTGCATTTAACAAACTGACGCTTCCCCGCCTGTCATGTAATATTTATGGCAGAGAGGACTGCGGCGTTCTCCCTGCTTTTAATGCCGTAATGGAACGCGGGGGCTGCAGGGAGAGTGGCAGTGGCAGGGTCTCTGTATAAAGAGGCGACCGCTTCACATCCAAGATATCAAACTCTGTGTCCCTGTAATCCCCCAATTTCCAGCACAGCCACAACTACTGCCACTGGCCACTGCCAGATCAAAAAAGGGCTCCGTCGCCCCTCCTTAGAAGCTTCGGAGTGGCGGTCCGGGGCCAAACACGCTCTAATCACAGCCATCGTGAATAACAAATCCTGCGCTTGATGGCGAGCCGCTTTCTTGCCTTTATTTTCCAATGTGTGCGAAGAATGAGTCTGGAATCTTGCACTAAAAGGCCACTGATTGGGGTGCTGGGGTCTGTAATTTGCAATTAACAAACGGGTCGGGGATTTGATTCGGGTCAAGGTCCTCATTTGCATGTGCTTTGTTCCCCCATAGAAATTCTGGAAGTGTGCAGGCGGCCGCCTCCCACATCTATTTACCCACAATCTGGCAACGCAGGCCCTCCCCTCCACGTGGGCCAATCAGCTGGCACTTTAGCACTTCCTTTAATATAGCCACTCTCGTCTAGCGCCGGCCCTTAATGAATACAGGAACCTGAGCAGTGATTGAGATTGAGGCTTGATGGTAAGCTTGTTAGCGCTGTGAAATTGCGCGCGGCACCTCTGGCATTGTAATCGCACTGGCTCTTGGCAGCCACACGACGAGTCGGTTATGTTCCGTCTCTGAGTGCAGAGAACCGCTCGAAGGCTCTGCAAGGGGCCAAAATGTGATTTGTAAAACTGATATGCTGTTTTTGTGGTGGAAGTGTTGAGCTGTCAAAGGAATGTTTAGGTGTGAAATTTGTATTTTTTGAAGCGCTTATTTGTAATAAAGTGGGTGGCAATAATGTCTTCAGCACGGAGCCGGTCACAGTAGGAAAAAAATGTCCTTCGAAGGCAAAGTATATGTTTGAAACCATTCTTGTTCATCCCTTCTCATTTAACAAGGAGTAGGAGCAGATAGAAAGTATTCCCCTGCTTAGAACAGGTGTTCATACAGTGGGGTCCAAAAGTCTGAGACCACTAGTGAAAATGCTTTGATGTTGCATTCTTTAATAGCTTTAATAGAAAACTTTTCATTGCAAATTATATCATCACCATAACCACTTGAGTTATAAGTAGAATATTTCAAATATTCACATGAGTTTTTTTAGCATTTGGTATAATATATCACCCTTTTGCTTTAATGACAGTTTGCACTCAAGCTGACATGGACTTCACAAGTGTGTGCAAAAAAAGTTTGTAAGTAAATCAAATCCACCATATATCATCTGAACATGCGCTTCAATGTATCTGCTGAGCAAGTAAGCATAAAAGTGTTTTTGATGTGTTTTAAATTGTTTTTTAATTGTGGCAGCACACAGTTTTTGATATCAAGAATCTGTTTTCGGCATGGCCATCTATGTGGAGAGGTGTGAATTGTTTCACAGCAGGTGTTCTCACTCCTCTGCTTTCACCCCTCATTGCTCACTAGCAGCACAACACAGTCACAACATTCCACGCAAAGTGCCAAAAGTAAGTTATAGGGAAAATGTTTCATTTGATTATATTAATTATATAATATCTTTTTCCATTCTGCTGGCTGGATGGCCACTTCAGAAACAGACTCAGGTAAGTGTACATAATTCTCCTTAAGCTTCCCTTTATTCCTTTATTTGCTACATTTGCCTCATAATGTACAAAATTAAAAAGTGAAGAAACTTGCCCTGGCTGACCAATTACCTTTGAGGGAAGGGGAAAAGTTACATTTGGTCAGACCACCACTTTTTATCTAAAAAAGTGGTCTGCTGTATATTCATGTCCAGATAGACATGTACCCTACTGTGAGCCAAGTTTGAAGTCCTGGCTGCCTGCAGTGGGGTCCAGGCTTAATACGGTGGTCTCAGGTTAGCAGCATGGTGTTAAGGCCCGGACCCCTGTCCTCCAAGTCCCAGCACAGCTCTTGTTTGCTTAGGGCCCTGCTCGGACACAGGGACGCAGATGGTGCGGAGAGCCGCCCTGGAGTGCCTTCCGACACACTCTCGCAGAGTGCTGGGTCATGTTCTCTCGCTGAGTACAAGACAGGAAATCCATTTAATTACCTGTGAAGCAGAAGATGGGGCGTGGGGGGCTGACAGGGGAGGAATGTGTTCCAGTGAGAGAGAGCGCTGCCTCATAAGGCCTTTGTGCTCCTCTCTCTCTTCTCTCTTCATATGACTTTCTCCCACCCTTTAGCCTTCACTGTCCTTCCCTCCAGCCCTTTCTGCCCGTCTTCTCTTTTATTTTCCTCTTTTTCTCTGTCTGCCACTCTTCTGTTCCTCCCTGGCCTCCCTCACCCTTTTCTTTGTCCCCCCACTCTCTACAGGTCTCCTTCTCTCACCCTTTCTCTCTCACTCGTCTACCAGCTGTGTCACGGTTTCTCTTTTGTGAGCAGCATAGAAGATTTTTCTTCTCACTACTGAGCTGTGTGTGGTTTTTTTCCCTCCTCTCATTTTGTCCTCTCTGTCTGGAGAAGGGTCACTAGGAAGTTCTTTACTGTAGACCTACTGTATGGAGCTGTCAACTGCTTTGAAACCACAGCTACTTCTTACTGAAGCTGGGAATTTAAATGGGCTGACATGTCCCTGACTTTTCACATGTTGTTTTCACTCACTTCTGTAATTCAGCAGCTACAGACTGTTGAAACGCCTGTCTTGTACTGTCAACCACTGACCATTAAGTTAGAAACAACCACGCTTTTTCAGTCAGAACAGCCATTAAGTGCAAGGTATTCATTTTTTTCCTGGAGCAGAAGGTATTATATATACCAAAAATACACTGAAGCCTCTACAACTAAATATAATAACAAATATTTCAGTATTTTCACACTTTGCATCACTACCGCATCCATCCTTTTCAGGAGGCTAGCTTTAATTTTTTTTAGAAAACCAAAGTTTGGTCTTAGAACTTGGATGCATTTTTGAATGATCATAATCCAAGTGATCCCAAACACATTCAGTGATGTTGAGGGTCTGGACACTGGGGTGGCCAGTTCATTGTTCTGGGATGACCAGCAGCTTCTTTGTTAAATTTTCAAATTCCATTCTGATGAATTCTATGAATAATTTTTTGAACTGCAGTTTTTTACCTATATTACTATAATTTGACTTATTTTGTGTGTTTGTGGATTATTTCATATATCATCTCTTCAAAATAACTCCTAAAAATTCATAACTTAATACTTTGACTGGAAATTAAATGGGGGCTCTGACTTTTGCACAGTACACCAGCATGCAGGGTGGGTTGGTAGTGTGTGTGAGGAGTGGTCCACAACCCAAACCATCTCCAGTCAGACAGCTCTGTGATCTGAAAGTGACCATTTATTAATACCCAGCGGATGGCTAACAATTTGTTCGTGCTTAACTGTACACCTGGAAGGTAGGTGTTTCTAATAAAGTGGCTTGTAAGTTTCAATTCACTAAAAGTTTGTGAAAGCAGAATCTTTGCATGTCCAGTCAGCTGCATGTTGAGTATTAGATTGGCCCAAGCCTCCATTAGTTTTACTCTTGACCGTTGTGTTCTGTCCTCTTGAGAGGTCAAAAGCAGAGTGGCGAGCTGTGGGCTGTGGTGCTTTTGGCTCTGCTCTGCCATTAAAGGCTTTTCATGTCTTCATCTGTGTGTGCAGCATGCCTCTCCTGATAATAGGAGGAGGACAGAAGGTCTCTCCTCACTGGAGGCTGAGCTGTCACGTCTGAGAAAAGTTTGGCTCCGCGCCCACTGGTGGAGACACGCTAGACAGCGTTCTCGCTGCTGGATGATGCTACTTCTGCTTCCCTTTCGTCTCTTTAGAATGGAGCTAAATGGTCGTAAATCCGAATGTTCTTACTTTAGATATGCCCTGTTCAAGAATGGGGTGGGGAAGGTGGGTAAAAAAAATGAAAGGAAATCTGCTGGTATAAACTCTAAGAGCCACATGATGTATCCATAAACAGATGCTAAATTTTATGCACAAAGCAAATGACTGCAGGCCCTGAGGCATCTTGAATTGCAGACATCTTGGCTGTTTCAAGAGGCCAGGTTTTGCTAAGCATGAGTGCGCTGCATGAACAGGAAAAAGGCTTGGAAACACTTCACTTCCCCTAAGCGGCACATTAGCAGGCTGGAGGGTTACATTAACTAAAAAAAAAAGCTCTGAAAGTTTTCTGATGCCCCTAAGAGGTGCGCTCAAAGTCAAACTATCAAATTAGATCCACTGAATCATCTTGCATCTTGCTGAGTAAAACAGCTAATTGTATTTATTTATTGAGCTTAGCACGCTCTGCAAGCCAAGCTGAGAGGCAACCGTTGGTCATTCATGAATATTTCACCAGCAGTGTTTACATGAAAGCAGAAATCTCAGGCAGCCCAGGTAAGAGCACTGTGAGCAGAAAACTTGGAAAAAATAACTTTTTTGCATTTAAAAGAAAGGAGAGCCTCTATGATCTGCTATAGCATGCTAGTCTCTTTGCATGCTTGCGGTAGAAGCATAACTCTGCTTCAGTGACTAAAGAATGGTGCGCATATGGCTTAATGCATTGGGGCCAAGGGGTGGAGACCTCAAGAGACAACTTCTCTTTCTCTTTTCCTCTGTCTCTCTGCGTCTCCTGCTCTCTTTCCGTGCCACTCTGGGGGCGGGTCAGCTAGCTAACGATCCACTGGGCCAGTTAGCCTCCCCAGAGGGGTTCAAACTCAGTTCAGGCCTGCAGCTCACACGGAAAACGGAGGAAGAAAAAGACCTGTACCAGCTACACAGGACCTGGAGCTGTGCATTACATTACTACTGAATATAGCTAGAGGTGCTAACCTCTGTAGATCAAATCCGCTAATAGCGAAAGCGCTGCATAAAGAGATGGCACTCCACAAAGAACTGTTATATAGACGCATCTCGAGTATTTTAATCACAGACCCTACTGGCTGTTTTAGTAGTGTACTGCAGCAGGTGTGCCTGTCCAGGAGCAGTCCACTTCGATTTTTCAAACCCTTAACGATGAAAGCGTTCGTGGTGTGAGCTATAAAAGCAGCTTTAGAAAATGTGACATCTTTACTGATGCCCACTTATCCTGCACCATTCTTTTCTCGCTGCGCAGCCCGCCGCCTTTTGTTGTCAATAGTAACACATTTCAGACATTTTCCGTCAAACACAATAAATATATCAAACCCTGGCGTTCCCTCCTCAATGAAATCATTAATAAATCTGGACTGGCGATGACAGGACAGCACCATTTATAAGGACATTGTGCAATCTGATATTTATTCATCTATCCATTCATCCTACTTGCACTGTTATTTATTTATTTATGTCGTGTAATTACTTTAAAGTGGGCTGGCAGCACAATTTGTAACCAATTTATTATTTACAGGCTGTAATAAAACATTCACATTAAGGCCCAGCCACTCTATCAGTACTTGGGTCTGTAGAGGGAGGGATGGGGCAGGGAGCGTAGCAGCCTTTCTGAGTTTGTGCTTATGGAGCAGTAATAAAACCCATGTATTAAAATCAGACTAAACATTATTTGTGATGCATCGGACTTTCGCTAGTGGGGCCGGCCGGTTTATTAAAAACGATTAGCGTGGTGCGTTGGCACGATTTGCTGCTGGTTTACTTTTGGGAGCAGCAAACAATGGAGCCTCCTGTGTCGTGTTGAGCATACACTTCCTCTCATTTTCAGAGAATAAAAAATGGAGAGCAGGTTCATTTGTCCCTCGGCCAGCGTGCTCCACGCCCAAGCGGTGGCGTCTGGAAGGCGAGAATGGCTGGCCCTTATAAATCACCAAATGAGAGCAGTGATAGTGTGCAAGGTGTTTGTGTGAGATAGAGTTTTGCGGTGCAGGTGCTGGAGCGTGAATAAGGTGGGGGGAGTGGAGCGGAGCGTTTGGAGTCGCGACTCCCCTGTCCCCGGCCACCTGCGGTGGGGAGAGGCCACAGTGTTGGCAGGTGGTGGGCCACTTGTGGCAGGTGAGGAAACAGCCACATCCAGCTGGAACCTGAGACACGGCAAGGCCCTCAGGGAGAGGGATGGCGAGTGGTTATGTTTGGTCGGTGGGGGGGGTCAGAGCAAAAGGTGGGCGTATGTGGTGGGTCTTCATCCCATAGCCTGCACCTGCGTCCCCCAGGAAAGGGATTAAAGGGTGATAGCCTTGAGACCCTGTCCAGAAGGCTCAGCTGGCTAGCGAGAGTTCCATCACAGGTTGTTAGCTCTGTACAGTGAACATAGGCTTATGGACACAGTGTTCCAAAGGGTCCTTATGATCAAACTAATGACAGGTGCACTCTGCCGCTACAAAAAAAGTCTGTTCACATATTGGTTTTAATGTTGCGCAAAACTAAAACCTAAATCCTAAAAAGGCCAGCACATTGTCCACAGCCTAAAGTAAAAACCCTTTGAACAAAAGCTTTTTGTAACATTTTATTTTCATTGTATCTTTGTGACTCAACGTTGCTGACTCAGAGTCTAATGTACCCTTGAGTTCAACTTGAGTTTTAAGCTAAAATCACAATTCTCTTTCTCACCCAACACTCCCTAAGGCAGTTTTGAATGTATTTTGAATGAAATGTGTAAATATCTTTATTATTATTATTATTATTATTATTATAATAGGTGGGCCGATTCCTGTGGAAAAAAGGTCTTCAACCTTCAGTGTATTCTTCATATTATAGATGAAGTACCTGCTTGCTCTGATAGAGAATAGAGACAGCAGTTGCGAATAGTGAGGGGATGTGTGTGCTGCCAGACATTATGGCTATGCTAAGAGCACATGGCATGCTCCTGCCTTAACCCAGACCAGAAGGAGCCGCAAAGCTCATCATGTTGAAAATAATTAATAACGCATTTAATAAATAGCTCCTGAGCCACTGATGTACTCTCACCATCTGTTACTGTATAATGTTCCCCTTTTTATTAATGCGAAACAGCCATTAGATGACTATGGAGATGACATAATAATGCATGGCATCATTCAGATGCTATTTGTCTCCTCAAATTCCAATCTGGTGCCCCGTTCCTTTTTTCCTTTTTTTTCACCCATCTCTCGCTGACTGATTAATCTGCCACGTTTTAGGTAAGGACTTTAGTCATAACCTTGTTAATCAAATGATCACAATGTGTAGTCAATTAAGAGTAAGAGAATGTGCCCTCGTGCATCTCTCCGCAGCGTCCAAATCGAATGTGGTGTTTTGTGCCGTTTGGTCAAGCATGACCGATAGCATTGCCCTGGGATATGAGAAATCATGTCCTGCAGTCTGCTAGTACAGACTATTAGATGTGCTACTATAGTAAATGTGAGATAAGCATGCCTTTGAGACAGCTTTTAGAGGATGAAGCTGTGCACTGAATCAGTTCAATACTGCAGGATGTCAGCATTGAGGGCCTTTTTCAGCAGCCGAGTTGCATTTTAGCCCAGCTAAAAGCACACTCTGTCTCCTCTCCGAAATCACTACTTGATCTTACATGAGTTGTTTAATGTATGCACTTTAGTTTGAAGGCTAGCATTGATTTCAAGGGCGCTTTAAAAGGCCAAAACATGATTGAAAATGAAACCTGGTAAATATTGTTCGGTTGATGCTCAGAGGTCCCTGCTCATTGAAGCTAGTCTTTGTGATCTTTTGTTTTTTTTTTCACGCACGGCTTCGTACGTCTGGTGTCAAAAGGTATTCCTGGGGTTAAAGAACTAGATTGCCGTGCCCTTTAAAAAGTATGCTAATTTCTGTGGACACACTGCAGTGTTTACCATGCGGATAGATGGGCGGACAGCGCGGAAGCAATTTCCACCGTGCTGGAAGTGCCTCGGTCTGAGGGAAATCAGTGTTGTGGAGGCCGTGGCTGCCAATCTAACGTGGCATTCTGGCTGGGGAGGCGGAATGGAATGCTAACAGACAGAGAGATGAGCTGTGCAGACAGGTGGGTTGGGCTGGATGAAGTAGGTACGCCAGTCAGAAAATCATTTTCTTCCTTTATGGTCGGCGCCTCTGTTTTTCCCGGTGTATGTGCTTACCCACTGACGAGGAAAGGCAGCGAAGCTCTGGCTCTCATCCAGCCATGAGTACCTCACCTGCAGGACACTGGAGAAACATCAACAAGAGCGAGAAGGTCACGAGGTGAACGCCGTATATTCCTGTTGAAAGCCCATGTATGTGCAGTCAGACTCAAATATCACATTAGGAAATGTCAATCAGTTCATCAGTGGGTTTGTTCCTCCTCTGAGCTTTGCTTTTCCCCCATTGCATCGACGGTAACAGCAGAAAATCTGAAAGGTCTACCTCTGTGAGCACAGCATCAGGGGGCAATCAGTCACTTTGTGTTACATCACAGATGGCAGGTCAAGGAGAATGGACCCCCGGCTCTCCATTGACTGTGGGAGGGAAAAAACAAAAATTCCTTCCAACTCTGAATCGCTAAGGCAAAGTCAGTTATGTCTTCAAAGGTGTAACTGATTTAGTGGAGAGGCACTTGTTTCTTGTACTGCAATTTGGAAATATGAATAATTAACAGTCATTAGTGTAGTTGTTCGCCTAGAAACGCTGATTTAGAATTCCACGGTGGTCTCTGCTGTGTACAGTACATCGACTGATGAGTTTTCACTAAGCCTGCATTCTCTGCCAAAACATTCTCACTGCAGTTTAAAGGTCTGCATGGGAAATTGAAGCCCAAACAGGACCCATACCTGTGACTTTGTGACACAAACCAGGCAGGCCCAAGTGGTAGTGCTAAATTTAAAACCCTAATCTGCTTCGAACCTGCTCGGATACACTAACAGAGATAGATTAATGCCTCTGGGTTGGTCGGCAGATAACGTTAATCTCGCTGCAGTAAACTGGTCTTACACATCTCTAATACCTGACAGAGGACTGTATCTGCCCCGCCTCCGATCGACTATTAGCCCTGCTTTGCTAAAGTTCTTCTTGCTACTGTTGCTACTTGCAGAAATGCTTAACATACTTCAGGTGAGCTCAACAAACAAGGGCACCAACGTGACATACACCTCACATCACCAACTGTGTGATTGTAAATGATGAATTTGATCTTGGTTTCATTTTAAAGGCTCATTCAGCCACTCCTTAACCCCTGTATCTATTCACACTGGACATGCTTTTGAGGTGTCTTCTAGTCATCTGTCTGCAGGAACAGATACAGTTCCATTGTATTCCCTATTTCAATCCACACCAGCTTTGCTAGATATATGTCTTACGTCCATCAAAACATGAGCCGTTCCAACCTGCTGTGTTTTTTCAACGCAGAGCTTTTTTAAGCATGTATGAAGTGTAAAATCCATATAGGTCCAGTCAAATCACATACTCTCACTTTCTGTAGCACTCAAAACCATGTTTAAGATCATAATTGACTGAAATGTGATGACCTAGTTGCCAAGCAGCTCCTTTGCTGTAGTAGTGGTGTGTGGAGGCTACTGTTATGAAGAGATAAAAACTTGTGATTGAATTGCTAAAAAGCAGTTCTGCTGTTTGTTGTTGTCAAATATTAAAGACTGCTATAAAAAGAGAAGATATTCCCATCAAAAGTGTTAATGCAATGGAGATGCATCATGCAGTGTGGAAAGCGTTCATGGCACTTATGTTTCACATATGCTATGCTAATGTGATGCTAATTTGTGGCATTTAGTGTAAATTCTGTGTAACATCACATGAGAGAGAAAGAAAACTTATGATGACATAATTCTTTAAACAAAAATAAATCTGCTAAATAAAGATCCACAGAAAACAAACCAGAGCATGGCCCAAGCCCAGTGTTCTATGTGAAAAACCCTATCCTAAAACCCAATATTTTTCAGGCCCTGTTGGGTTTGGGTCAGGTAGCAGGCCTCTCCTGCATTTGCGGCACGGAATCTGATACCTTCTGGGATTTCCGGAGTTTTAACTGGACTGAGCCACAGTCTTATATGAACATTAAAACCATGGCACTAAGACAGCCTTTTCATTTTTTTTTTTTAATAATTTTTGGCCAAATATTAAGGAATGATACTCTCATCACGTTCGACATGTCCAATATATGTGGTAGTGGTGGTCTCGATGAATAATTCTAGACTTTTAGGATGAGCGTAGGTGCTTGCTGCATCTCAATAAGGTCTCCTACACCACCACAAATAGATTTCATCTCGCAATTTACATAAGGTCAGGGCTGCAACTGATGAACTGACCAGGAACCATAGCAAACAGGCTTGATGGACAGCTGGTTCCTTGTTGAGTTCACTACCTCGCACCACAAAGACTTGTAATCAAATGACCCCTCACCTATTTTTTCTTTTGATGTTTTTCGGTAATGAGGATACATTTTAATAGTCCGGAGGAGGCCTTTGAAGCAGTAGTTTATTATTCACCCTCCCCGGCTTGATGAAATATGCTGGGTTTTTCTCTTACTACAGAAGGCCTCGGATGGTTTGTCATGGTAGCGGAGCAACAAAAGCTGGGTATATGACTGCCATAAATAAAGGTTGACTGGTCAAAGCTTGGATTGCACCCTCGCTGGACAAAAGGCTCTCACTGGGCCTGTGAGTCTGGATCCGAGACTGAGCTCCTTTGTGGCCGTGGCCAAGTCTGGTGCTGCAGATAGACTTGTTCCAGCTAGTGGCCTGACTGTTGCTGAGCAGAGGAGACGATGGAGGAGGGGTTTGTCAGCAGAAGTGTGTTCTGAAAGAAGCTAGAGGCTTGACAGGCCTGTCTGAGCAGGGTGTCGGTAGACATGTTGGTGGTCATGAATACCACAGGGATGCAGAGCCTAAAGCAGTTAAAGGGCCCATATAATGGAAGATGTGTGTGTGTGTGTGTTTGGTATATAAATGTTGTTAAAGTATCACAACCAGTCCATACATGGAATCTAAACTATAAAACAGCCTATTTTGCATTCATTGCTTTTGTGATGTCATAAAAATAAACATCTGTATGCATCCATCTGTTTAGCCTTCATCAGCCCCGCCCATTCATATTGAAGTTAACAAGTGTTTCAGCCTACTTTTTAAATGAAGTTCAATACAGGGCAGTTGAAGTATGACAATCAGAAAAGAGATTTGCATATATCATTCTTAAAGGCATAGTCACAAAAATAGCGTGTTTAATTCTGATGGATAAAGAGAGGTAGGGAAGCAATCACTTAACAATATAACAACTAATTATGATTGTTTTTGATATTTAAGTCCACACATGAACACCATAGGAAAGAAAAAACTAAAATTCAAGGAAAATGTCAGATATGGGCCCTTTAACTTCATCTGGTACTCCTTGTTCATCGACTCCCTGGCACATCCTCTTGATAGACATTGGTGGGGGAAAGAATGAGCTTGTTTAATGGGGCGAAAGCCATGGGCTTCATTGACGGCACACTTTGCGGAGCTCTTTAAAAATGCATGGTTCTGACATGCATTAACAGCAAACGTTTAATGAATCAACAGAGCGCCGTCGAGGTACTTTTACAAGGACTCTGAAAGACACCTAAGTGTCACGCTGTAATGTCGTTACCTTCTTGAGTTCTCTCATCAGCACCCCTCCAGAAAGCCCTGCCGTATTAATGCCATCCCTTCTGCTCCGGCTCGCTCACATGTCCCTGGCCCCTTATGTAATGAGTTGTAATCAGCCTAATGTCCTTCAGTCCCCTCTCTTTCACTCACTCTCTCACTTGCTCACCATCTTTCTCCCTCTCTTTTTCTCCCTGTCTCTCTCAGTTGCTTTCTTTGGCATTTGAAAGGAGAGGGGTGTTCTGACTGGCTTTAAGCCAGGCTTTGATGGGTGCTGGCAACTTAAATCATTATGTATTGCTGCTCTTTCTAATATCAGGTGAAGTTTTCAGCCAAATACAAAAGGGTCTCGTATGACAGTAACATCTGCTGTTGTACAAATTGCTTCTTTGCGTGGCTGTTAGGCCTACTAATAAGGCTTTGTTGGAGTTTACCGTGTGATATTGCAGAAATTCAGGACTATAGTACTGTTGAATAATGGCAAATGAAAAGCAATGAAAAAAAAAGTACTTGGTTATTGTTGCTACTGACTTTTCTCCCACCTGGTAGCGTCTGTAACACACTAGCAGACTAACAGTTTCAGTGGCACAATGGAAAATTTAGAAGCCTACATTTCAAACAGCTTTCATTGAAAAATGGACAGGCTTCACAAGGTTGACCTGAAAATGTCGGGCAATTAAAAGCGAAAATAAAAAATACTCTGGAAAGTGGAAAGCCTATTTACATGAGTCAAACCAGGGAAATCTTTAGCCAATCAACATTAAAGCAGCAGGTTTTCATGTCTGTTAAGGAGGAGATTTAGATGAGCTAAAGCTAACACTAGTGCTAATCAGAGCAATGTTAATTTTAAGGAGACTAGTCAGCAAGCTTTCCTGAAACATTCCAGGAAATTACATGTATAAGTGCATTAACAATTATCGTGACACCAGCTAGCTATGCTAAGAAAAGGTAACTAGCTAACTGAGCTTGACATTGTTTTAGTGATGTTATTTATCATTAAACATATTAATAATAATGTAATATAATGTTTAGCTTATCTTAAAGCCAGCAGTCTGTCTGTTAATAGTTTAGACACTGAGCTGTGCATGTGGTCATCTGTATACTTAATCCAAAAAACAGATGATCAGGTCAGAGTGCGCCAGGCATTATATGCCCATTAGTAACGCCTTTCCACCATTTCTTCATCTATAATTCAGGCTAATTTATTGCCACCACCGTTCTCACTGCAGGTTTATTTTGTGGAGTTCTGTTGAAGTTTGCCAGAACAAATGTTTAGAGATGATTGGGAGAATTTTGCAAACAATCAGTTATGTTGATATAATGTGTTTTACCAATGTTTAAATGATGCACACATTCCAATCAATTAAATTCAGTGCATGGATTTTTCAGTGCGTATACATATACATGTTCATGTACTGGTAACATTAATATATCACTGCCATTGACGTCTTTTCTCCAGAATACTAAATAAATGCACAAATTTCATATTTAGTTGATGTAGTGAAATAAGTTAACACATCCTCCACAGACAAAAACTTAAATATTTTATTTTTTCATTTTTTCTGCAAAAATTCCATTTATCTGCTGAGTTTAACATATTGTAAAACTATAAAGCATAAAAGATAAAATGTGCAAAACAGGCCACATTTTGTTTTATATTTTTGCCAGTATGTTAAATTCAGTAAATAAACACTAATTGTACATTAAAATATTCAGAAGTATGTTCTGTGTAGAGGATATGCTCTTAGAAAATTAACAAAACATGTCAAGTGACCAGAAGCACCCAAACTTTTGCATATAACTGTATGTTAATGTTACAGGATTATGAGTAATTATGACTCACATCTTGCTCCATGTACAGGGTGACTAGTGCTTGAAAATAAACTGAACTCTGTATTCTGTGAAAAGGTGCTCCTGCCGCTAAAACAAGAGTTGCGCATATTGGCATGCAAGCGATGTTGTCACAAACAAGTGTGTGTAGCCAGGGGAGAGCGAGCTAAGAATGATGTGTGTAACAGCAAATTGATCCCATCTGAAAGGGCTCAGAGAACTTCAGCAGAGATCAAAGCTGACGCTAAGACGCTCAGATCACCGGCTGCAAATGGAGGGGTGAATAGAGAGAGAGAGAGACTGAGAGAGAGAGAGAGAGAGAGAGAGAGAGAGAGAGAGAGAGAGAGAGAGAGAGAGAGAGAGAAAGCAACAGGGAGTATCTCATCTTGTCTAATTACACATTTCAGACAGCTCATGACCAATTATCCCCCCTCAGTAGCATCTGCCCTTCGCATGACCGCAGCGGCGGCGTCTGGTAAACAGGATGATGCTGAGATCACTCACTCACTTGCCTTCAGACAGAAAGCACAGGGGTGCACAGCGAGGACTTCAGGGCTTTTGGAAGCCTGAGCCTGTTTTGTTGGGGGTTTTTTTTGTCATTGTCTATCTTTCCTTCTTTCTTTTGTTGCCTTAATTTGTAATCATGTGCAATTATTAGTATTATTATGTGGTTCATAACTAGTTACTGTGGCTGTAACAATACAGAATTCCATGTTTCCATACAGCACAAGTAGTGTTGCTGTTTGATAGCAGCCTCAAACTAGCACAGCAAATGCTATCTAATGGGTTCCTCATGAGCTAACAAATAAATCACAAACTAATGCCCTAGCCCTGAGCTAACACACTTACCCCGAATTAACTAACACGATAACCGCCAACTAACACAATAGCCCAGAGCTAATGTGCTAACCACATGCTAGGACACTAACTGAGAACAACTTACTGTACTCCGGCCTCTGGAATGTGTTACTTGGTGCGCCTATGTATTGTAAATAAAGAACCTGTCTCAAAGGATATAATATGATATGTTGCATTGTTATCCCTGCTAGTTACATTTACTTTTTTATGTGTACCTAATCTGCATTATTTAACCTATTCAGTTTTTATTAATTACAAAAAGCAATAAACATAACACCACAGGAACAACTACAGTAATAGAGACACCTCTGATAGTGATAGCGACGCAATAACAATGGCAATAACAGTCATAATGTGCTTAACATGACATCTATGAATATCTATGCATTAATAACCGGACAGGTAAATTACAAAAATGGATGTTTAAGTATGTTCATGTAGGTGTTCGTATACCCCTGAGTGGGTCCCAATAAGGGGTCCTCCATGCTGGGATCATTCACAGAGAGTTTCAACTTGGCTGCCTATATTTTGAGTATTTCCAAATACTTTACTTCTACTGTAGTATATTTGTGAGATCACAGAAGCCTTAGTTGTTGTTGTAGTCATAGTATTGCAATGTATTAACTTTTATTTGTTAACCAATATAATTTTTTTTGAGTGACACTTGCACTAAGTGAATTGTGGCTTGTTATGTCTGAGGGTAGAAGCAGACCCCTTCCACCGCACGTGTTTTCCACAGAGCCCTCTAAACCTGAGCTTTTCTCAAAACGATCCTTCCCCTAGGGTGTCTTTTTGAAGCTGCAATGCACATCGTCCCAGCATCTTCCCTGGCCTCCTTAAACAGCAGGTACTGTCACAGGGTCATCTCTGGAGGGGTCAATGAGAACACAGGGCCTCTCCTTGCCTGGGGCCGCCCGTGCTAGCTAGAGTGCTACCTGATCCCCTGCTGTCCGGCCAGGACTTTAAGCTGGAGAGCGCATCAAGTGAGCTGCACAGCGCTATGCTAGCAAGCTTTCCCTGATTGCTCCGAGCAATTTGAAAGCATGCCCAGAGCTAAAATGCTCTCCGAGAGTTATCTCATAAAATCCCTGACTTGTTCATGTGCCCTGGGGCAAAGGATGGGGGGTGGGCAGTTTGTGAAGGGCAAGAAGGTATCCAATTATGGCCCACAAATACTTACAGAAGTACATTTCAGTGTACAAAGAGATAAAGTTAAGTCAATAAGAATTTGTACAGTGATACATTTTTTTGTAATTTTGCCTCTGTAGGCCACTACAATAGATTTGACATGAATCAGTCAAGCTGTGATTGAAGTGCAGATTTTTAGCTTTTTTCAAAGGCTTTAACAAAAATATTGCACTAGAAATTGCAGCCTTGTTTTACATAGTCCTTCCATTTTCACAGACTCAAAATGAATTGGACAAACATAATTATAAATACAAGGATTATATTTAATATGGGGATGCAAATACTTTGTGAATGACTGCCTAAAGCCTGGAACCTGTGGACATCACCAAATGCTGATTTTCCCCCCTTGAGTTGCTGTTCCAGGCCTTTACTGCAGCTGCCTTCAGTTACAGCTTTCTTATGGGTCTTTCTGCCTTCAGGTTTGTCTTCAAGTGACGTGAAAAGCTTGAGGTCGAATGACTGACTCAACCATTTAAGAACATTTAATTTCTTCAACCTAAGAGTCTCTCGGGTTGCTTTCGCTGTATATTTTGGGTCATTATCCATCTGTACTGTGAAGCACTATCCTGTCACTTCTGCACTTCAGAATTCATCCAGCTACTTCTGTCAGCAATCACATCATCAGTAAACACCAGTGACCGAGATACATTGACAACAATATGTGAACATGCCATAAAACTACCTCCACCGTGTTTGACAGATTATGTGGCTTGTGTCCTTCCTTTGTCTCCATGCTCTTCTTTTCCTATCATTCTGTTACAAGTAAATCTTGGTCTCATCTGTCCATTGAATCTTGATCCTGAACTGTGCAGGCTTTTTAGATGTTGTAGAAATCTAATCGGGCCTGTTCTTAAAGGTTTACCATCTTGAGGTAGACCATCTGTATATACATTCATAAAGGTGTCTCTGGATTGTAGACTTTGATGATATGCCAACGTCCTGGGAATGTCCTTGAATTGATTAGCTGTTGGGATGAAGGGGGTTTTCTTAACCACAGAAGAATTTTACAGTTATCCACTTTAGTTGTCTTTAAATAGTCTTCCAGGCCGTTTGGTGTTGCTCAGCTAGCCAGTGGCTTCTTGCTTTTTAAGAATGTGTCAGATTATTGATTTGGCACCTCTTAAAGTTTCTGCTATCTCTCTGATAAGTTTGTTTTGTTTTTTCAGACTAATGATGGTGCCCTTCACTTGCAACAGCACTTTGTGAGCCACATATTGAGAGCTCAAATGAACAACTACCAAATATATATTCAACACTTAGAATCAACGACCCTTTATCCTTTCAATTTATCAAGAACTAATTGGGGAATAGACCATACCTTGCCATGAAACTACTCACCAGTCAATCATTCAATTACTTTGGAGCCTGTGAAAATGGATCTGAATATGTATTTTCTCTTTAGTTGTTGTAAAGAAATATATGATTTCAAATCATAAGTGATGGGGCACTGGGGGTGCAACAGCACTGGGGACTATGACTAATAGCACTCAATTCTTTATTGGGCCCCTCATAACTGTATACACATGACTTACAGATAAACACAATTTCTTAAAATGTACCTCACCATTTACCTTCCACCAGTGCTACACAAACAGCCCAGCTATGTATTTATGTCCCTTTTATTATACTCAGGAATACAATGCTAGGGCGTATTCATATTTATAAATGCTGTATGTGGTGTTTTTCTATACATTTACAACAAACCCTTAAGTAATAAATTATACATTTTTGTACAGTATCAGTAGATGTATACAAATCATGGCAAATTACTGAAACAAAAATGTTCTAATAGTGACAGAAGCTTTACATTTTTCTAGGTATTTATATGGCAATAAAAGATCTAATCACTTAAAATTAGTTGTGTTTCTAAAATAAATGTGAGAAGTTCCATGTCATGTTACTTTGCCAAAATGAAGCCTGAGCAACCTTCTGTTGTAGCTTATGAAGTAATTTGCTGATGTCTCTCCGTCTCTCCAGCTGATCTTGGGAGTTTATTGCATATTCAAAAACTTTGTTTTAGACAGAAAGATTGGATCTGAAATTGCACAGGGCAGCACAATTGCGTTGAATAAGAGAAGAGGTGGAGAGTCACTTCTCTCATATATATATTTTCGCATGACTGTGTGATTTGATAAGCAGGCAGGCCTTGGATCCCTTCATGTGAAAGGTGCAGTGTGAAAGTTCTCATACATTTTAATGCTTCATTTCTTATATTAAATGGCATAGACTGTTTTTTTTTTTTTTGCGTTTATATAGAGGAAGCGAGTCTTTTCTGTGCTTCCAGTCATCAGATTGCAGCTATTTGGAGCATTACATAGCCATACAAGACAAAGTAAACTATTTAAAAAAATGTTGTATATAGTTTTCAGTTTACTTTAGGTGCTACAAAAAGGTCTGTAACTAATTTTAAGCATATGTTAACAGGAGTTAGAACTTCACACATTTAGTTATCTAATTGATGAAACATGCATAAATGTGCTATAGATGCATTTTGAAAAAGGTTCTATATGGCATCCAAAAGGGTTTTTCTTTTGTTACAAGTTTGACAGCATAGACCGATCTACAGCACACTCAATGGCAATCTGAAGAACCATTTCATGATACAATGAACCCTATAATCATGCAAAGGGTTCTTTGAGTGTTCATAGTAGTTCTATATAGAACCATTTTCTTTATTAAAGACCCCTTGAATCACCATTTTTTAAGAGCATAGCTAAAAGATACTTTCTTACCATATGCACATACTAGAAGTTGTATAAAGTTTTTCCCTATTAGAAAATGATACTTGCTGCTATGATTGGTATACATATAGTGGTGTACAAATTGATTATTTATTAGTGGAAGGTTTTGTTGTCAATGTACAGATAAGCAGCAGATACAGCATTTAATGATTGGTTCACAGCTATTAATGGTCATTTAATGGTTTATTAAACAAAGTTTCTAATAAATGTTACCTGGAATTCTTTTGAACTTCTTTAGTCAAGTGACGAGTGGCATTTTGGAAAAATCAGGTTAACATAAATTGGTTAGAAAACACATAGCAAAAAAGAGTACATAGTAATACATGATTGTGCTTGGTTGTTTCATATTTGATAATACTTAATGCTCTAAGGTCCAAAGTTTGCTCAACATCTAAAAGTTCTATTTCATCAGCTACTTTAGAACTCACTCGATTCACCCAGCCTTTGTCCTGACCCCTCCCACTCGCAGAAAATAAAACCACCAACTCTAAAACTTTGCTCCTCCGCATGGCATCTCAAATATCTCCCATGAATTTAGTCTATTTCCTTCCATGGCATCAGCAGCAGGAGTGAAGCAGGGAGTGGAGATTAGGGCATTAAGGCCCAGGCTTGGCCCATGAGCACTGGCTGGTGTTATAAGTTGAGATAAACTGTGCGGGTTTGGATCTGTGGATTGCAGCAGAGTGAATCAGCCAGATGCACAAGGGTGTCTGTCCATCAACGAGCAGACCTTTCCCACATGGCGACAGGCTCTAGTGAACCAGACAATTGCAATGTAGCCAAGTGAGAACAGGGTAAGATGGAGTCATGTTCATCTGCAGGAGCTGCTCCGACGAGCGCCACTGCCGAGGTACCCGCTTTGATCTTGGAAGATCCGTAACTGCCAGCCAGTTAGACTGAAACTTCTTTATGTTACAGTCTTCTTCCACTACCAGTACTGAGTGGTCCAGGTGTGAGAGCCAGACGCAAATTAGATTAATAAAGGCTGGGCAACAGAAAAATACATAAAAAAATGTATATAAAGATCAAGCAAGAGCACAAATTCTAAACATGCATTGTTAGTGCAATCTCAATAATATGGACTCACTTTTCAGAAAAATAGCATTCTCTTAACTGATCATATTGGCTGATATGATTTAATAATGTGTCTAATATGGCAAAAAATTGTTTTAGATAAAAAGTACTTTACTATCATAAACCGTTTTAAACTGTATGATTGAATCTGTGAACTGTCAAATATGAAAGTCAGTTTTAAACTTAAAAAAAAGCAGAAACACAAAGTTTGTCAACATCATAAACCTTTAGTGTATATATATTGGTGCTTTACTGGCGGAAGTCTTGCTGATTGCAGTAAATCTGTGATACTTCCATATCAGCCAATATTATCAATAAACTGATATATCATTCTGGCCCTAATAAGCCTGAAATTCAGGTTTTGTAATGAACAGATTTAATATTCAGTTAATAATCGTAACACTGGTAATTCAGTAACTACTATAGAGCTAATACAGAATTTATATGCACAGTCATATGAAAAAGTTTGCAAATATTGTAGCACATTTTATATTTAGTTATTTTTTTTAGTGAGCAAATATTATGGCCCATTTTGTATTTTATATTCTACTTTTTCCAATGTGTTTTACACCAATTGTCCACTATAGTGAGTACACCTACCTTGTTTTTCAAATATTGTCCATTTTATCAGCTCCACTTACATACACGGCCACTTTGTAGTTCTACGATTACAGAGCAGGTGTGATTTGAGTGGCTCATTCTCAGGACTGCAGTAACACTGATGTGGTGGTGGTGTGTTAGTGTCTGTTGTGCTAGTAACAGTGGATCAGGCACAGCAGTGCTGCTGGAGTTTTTAAACACTGTGTCCACTCACTGACCACTCTATTAGACACTCCTACCTTGTTGGTTCACCTTGTAGATGTAAACTGGACAGTTTGTATTGTTCATCCTATAGTCCTTCATCAGTGGTCACAGGATGCTGCCCACAGGATGCTGTTGGCTGGATATTTTTGGTTGGTGGACGACTCTCAGTCCAGCAACACTGCTGTGTCTCATACCAGTACAGCACACACTAACACGCCACCACTAAATCAGTACCACTGCAGTACTGAGAGTGTTACAGTCTGTAATTGTAGAGCTACAAAGTGCGCCTATATGGTAAGTGGATCTGATTAAATGGACACAAGACTTAATGAAAAGGCTGGACAGTGTAGTTTTGCCTCACATATGGGCCGTTCGGGTTTCCAGATTAATAATATACTAATATAATATTATAAAATTATTGATCTGAATACTGTATGAAGGTAATAGTGATTTACTGATTTTAAAAACGCTTACTGGAGCAAGTCTATTCCTTTCTTCTCTTCATTCCCATGTTTTTAACCCACCAGCCATGTGTGCATGTGTGTGTTAGAGGGAGTGTATGTGTGTGTGTGTGTGAGCTATTCAGTTTGTCAGCACCTTTAAAGTCCATATAATCAGGGGCACTATATTGTGGGCCTCCACCCCTCAGTTGTGTTATTAAACCCTTGTCCTTCAGGGCGAGGAGATGAAGTGTGCTGCTGGCTTGATGGAGAAGGAAAGAATGGGGAGCCATTTTGTGGGTGCAGGCTGGATGTGTGTGGGGCCAAAGGGGGCTGACACGGACCTCTTTGTGTGATGAATCTCCCGGGGCTCACGCTGGTTCAGCACATAGCCCAGCGCAGCCTAGCAGCCAGCGGAACAAAGATGCACACGCAGGCTTTCAGCACTGTCTGCCTGCCAGAAGCCCACTCCAGACCACCGAGGAGCGAAGAGCCAGTCTGCCCTGACGCTGATGGAGACTGACACGATCAACCAGCAGATTGTGCCATCTGTAATCACCAGCCAAAACTCATGCTCTGTCCAGGGACTAAACTGTCTCGCTAAAATATTTAGCAGCCAGCTCTGCGAGACTCATGTTTTGATTCAAATCAACCGCAGAGGCAGAAGTGTTATGAAAGATTCAGAGCAGAAAGCTCGGATCCACAGCACACGCCTCCGTCACTTTCCTTTACAAAATGTTTAATATTCGAGTGCTGACGCTGCTGTTTATGGGGGTATGAATCTCTGACCTCACAGGGATCTGATAACAACTCTTTAGGAAATGATATAATACTTTTTGGTTCAAAATAATTCTCAAAAACCTTTTCTGGATGCACTGTTTACACAGTGGTGGAATATAGACAACAGTTTTACATTTTATTTTGCCCAAAGTATGAGAGCACACTTTATTGAATATCTTTCTAATCAATTTAAAACATTTGAAAAATTGTTTCTTTTGGATCATGATGCATTTTTACACCTTTAAGATTTACCAAAAAGCCTCTGAAAAGCCTACATCGAGCTTTTCTTGACTGATACCTCATATTTAGTTTATTTTCTAAGTTCCTATAAATGTACCTAGCAATTTGAAACTACATACCTCTCGCTTCAGTAATGATATTTGTCCCTGCTTAGATGAGCACCACGCCCATACTAGTCAATACTGTTGTAGTCCTTACAGGCGTATGCCATGCATGGATTACTGCAGCCTCTTCTCAACTGCTGCGAGTTGAGTCGATAAAAGGCCATGGTGTGAGACAGAATGCCACTGTGTGGAGTCTATGCTGAAGAACAAGTGAGTGGAAGAGGCAGTGAGGCGAATTCCCATGACATCAGACATCACCGTATCAGCATCCGCAGTAGCTGACAGTGGGTCACTCCAGAAACATTTCATCGTTTCCTACATGCCAGGAAAGTGTACTGTCTTGAAATTAGCATTAAAGTGACAATTTGTCATAAAATCTGATTTCCACCCCCCCCCCCCCTCCCCCATTACTCCAAGTGTAGGCAATCAGACAAGACATTGTAGGTCTCAAATTTCACTTGTTTGATTTTGAGCAAAACCTTCTTTCTGGTGTCAAAGAAGCATATGTAGATGTACCTATAGTATAAATAAATATATATTTTTCATATTTTCAGATGTGAAATAATTCTTTTATAGTGTTGTGAATATTCTTTGATTTCATGTTGCTGGATTTTGAATCCTTTTATTGCTTAAATGCTTTCTGATATATATATATATATATATATATATATATCTGTATATATGTATCAATATTAAAACTATTAATGATAGGGATGTTAATAATTAACAAAGCTGATAGCTGACTTAAATGATTTATATGTTTGACCAATGCTTTTTGTTGATAGTTGGTAGTTGAATAGGTGGGCTTTTCAATCAACTTGAGGATTGTTTTTGAATTCAGTGCATGAGTTCCAATCGCCCTACTCAGTGATGCTCTGGGTTTTCTGGACTCAACTCCATCTCTTGACTCCTGCTGATGGAGCTGACTACTCAACTGCACTTGTGTTTAAGTAATAGCACCAGAGCTTTTGATAAAAGGCTATAGCAGAGTTTAAACCACCCTAAATGCAATTTACAGGACTTTCACAACAAAAATATTAAGTGACAGTGCTAAGCTAGGCTACAAATGACTCACACACAAACACACACACACGCACAACTTCTAAACCGCTTGTTCTTCTGGGTCGCGGGGGGAGTTGAAGCCTATCCCAGCAGTCATTGGGTGGAAGGCAGCTTTTTTTTTTTAATATGTTGCTTCTATTAAGTGTAACCTTAAGCTACAGCCTTCAAATGAGTTTGTTAACCTATCTAGTTAGCTGCATGAATGTAAATGTCGCGTTATTTAAGGTGGAACGGGTCAGTCGAACAAGATGATGACTGAGAAGCTTACTTTAGTTTTGTGACTTTTTGTTGTTTGACACTTTCTCATTGCAGATTAAACAGATCAGGAAACCAGCTGGAGTGATTATAAAGTCCATTTGTCTCCAAATTATCAATGTTTGTCTTAAATCTTTGTCTTTTCCTAAGATACTAGCTTGGTGAGATTGTTGTCTGCATTACTATGGTTCATTTCTTGTTAAAAATAAACTGTGCTAGAATAATCAGTAGAGTTGTATTTTACTGCAAAGGAGGATTATTTTATTTTTTACCTAAAAATCTAATTCGCATCTTGCCAACCCCTGGTATGGATAGTAAATTAGTATGTTATTTGTTATATGCCACATAAGCAAGTCCATTAATTGTTAGCTACATTAGCCTCAAGGCTCCAGTACATAACTAATGATGTCAACTTCAGAAACCACGTCTTGATCAACTGCATTTAAGGTCAAAGGAGAAAAGTGGGAATTTTATTTTGCCTGACTTTGTTAACTTCGTAGTATTCCTCACGCAAGTGAATAAGTTTTACTGAATCATCTTGTGAGAGTTGATTGAAGCCCCAGTTCGGTCAAGCACGGCTCTAACCATATCTTCATGATGAACCGGCCTGTGCTGCCACGGTGGACCTTCAAGTTCCAGAGTGAGGGGACTTATTCCACTTCTTTTGATGACTGAGCTGACCGGCTCTGACAACCCTGAATCAAACACGGAAAAAACCTTCCCTCCGCAGCGGGGTAGGTCCTGCCCTTTAAAGGTCTGGATTGGGTTTTAAAATTTATAAGAGCACCAGAGCGTGCACTTCGGATTCAGATTCCTGACTGCTTCACCGTTCTCACACAAGGTTCCCCTTCTGCCGCATGGCGGAGCTTATTAGTGACATTGGGTTGGTGCAGTGCCCAGTGCTTCAACCCTTCCCCCCTGCATTTAAGCAAAGCCCATGTGGTTCAACACCAGCTCCACACAGCAGCTCGTCACAGCTCAAGCTCAAAGCCACGAACAGGAGCAGGCAAATAAAGAATGCCACTGCTAGCATAACAGTGCTTGAAAAATGCCAGAGAGAGTGAGAGAGAGGGGGAGAGAAAGATGGAATGGGAGAAGAGGAGGCAGTGCGGAGACACAGGCCTAGACAAAAGCAGGGGGGTGTTTTCACTGTTCTACTTATTTTATTTTCATCATGTTCTCAGCTGTAGGAAATGATGGCATGTCAAGAATGGAGGCTTACACTGGTGTGCTCATCTGCAGTACCTTACTGGTTTCACTCTTCCAAAAAGAGATCTTTGAAGGAAAGCCATAGATCACCTTTGGTTCCCCACAGAACCTCACAGTGGGTACTTCTTTTAAAGAACCATTTTTATAAAATGTAATGTGTGAGAGTGAAGAACAAGTTAAAGAATGACAACATAATGTAAAGGTTCATCATAGAGACACACATCCAAACTGACAACTATGTGGGATTCTTTACATTAAAGGCTGTATATTTTCTAAACCACAGGGGTTTTCACAAAATTGAAATTTATTTTCTTTATTTATTTTAAGTTGGCATCTAGACTGTGTTTTGAAAAGAACCTCCACATGATAGTAGAGGTTCTGTCTCCTAGAACTATACATCCAAGCATAGAATGACTCAGGAATATTTTACTTTTAGGGGAGTTAGGGAAGTTTCACACTAGAGTTTTTTTAGGACCACTTTCCCAGCTATATGGTATGGTCAAGTGTGAAGTCCAGGCTTTTTTGAGCTCTGGAGCGGTCCAGAGAACTGGTCTCTGGTCCTCCTGAAATCAGCGGTCTGGGATTTGCTTCCAGCAAACTCTGGTGTCGTCTGCTGAGCCCCTCTTCCAAACAAGCTCAGATTTGTTCCTGGGTGCAGAGTCAAGTGTGAAGGTTGTCTTTATTGTGGCGATGTTTCGGACTGTCAGCCTCATTCACCAATATCTACCCCAGTTTCTGCTTAAATGTGTTCTTGAGGAAGGTCCTAAGAAAAGTCTTCATCAGATTCATGACACGTTCCTAAACTGCAGAATTGTGCTCATCTGTGTGCTCTTGACTGTGTGTAGATTCTGTTCTTACCCAAGAACAAATTCCAAATGAGGAAACACTGGTGAATGATGGAATCTTTGTGAAAACTGCATAAGTGGGTTTTAAAAAGAAATGTCTTGGTGAATGAGGCCCAATGTGCTTAAATAACCACGTCATGTTGTAAAAGTTCTATACCATTTTTGTTCTTTGCTAAACTATACAATTAAACGAAGACACATTTAGAAACCTTTATTTTTGAGAGTGTTGGTGTTTCTAGACTGTGTCCTCAACAAACTTCAGCACAATATAAAGATTTTATACCAAATCAAGGTCTTTCCTAGAACCATACTTTCAAACCAATAACTGTTTAGTACCCTTTTTAAAGAATATTGGTGTTTCTGGACATAATGTACAGTGTGCTTGAATGTTTGTGAACCCTTTAGAGTATTTATATTTCTGCATAAATTTGACTTTAACCTTCATCAGATTTTTACACAAGTCCTAGGTAGGCCAAGTTAGACTTGGTCATTTATTTATTGAGGAAAATGATTTGATATTACATATCTGTGAGTGGCAAAAGTATGTGAACCTTTGGGATTATCAGATGATTTGAAGGTGAAATTAGACTGTTTTCAGGCAATGGGATGACAATCAGATGTGAGTTTTATTAAAAGAACAGGGATCTATCATGGTCTGATCTTCACAACACATGTTTGTGGAAGTGCATCATGGCCCAAACAAAGGAGATTTCTGGGAACCTCAGAAGATTTTTATTTTTCTAGAACTGTTTGACCAAACCATACATCCAAGCCAAAAAAACGGTCAAATTAAAATGACTGTTCTTGAAGAAACTGCACAAAATGCAATTGTTCTAATATCTATAAGAAAATAGATTATGACCAATTATTTTTAAGAAAATTTGTGTTTTTGGACTGTGTTCATAATATAAAGGCTCTTTATCAATTAAAGTTCTGTCCTAGGACCAAACGTCCAAATCAACAGTCATTTAGGAACATCGTGTGATCTTAAAGTATATGTTTCTGGATCTTGTTGTTATAGAACCTCCTCATAATGTGAAGGTTTTATACCAATGAAAGTTTCTTCTGTATTTCCCAACCAGCATCCATTTAGGAACCTTAATTTGGACCACTATGTTCTGTTATGCTGCTGTTTCTATATTGGAAGAGGCAAAGCTAATAGACATTTCAACAAGAAGATCGTCTTTATTGTGGCAGCAGCAGTTATTGTTGTTTACCATTAGCAACACATTAGCCCTGGACCCAGGATTAGTAAATTGAATATTAGTTGTCCAGATGTCTAAATGTTTACGTTTCAGTTACAATTCAAACGATTAGCCCATTCCGAATGTTGCAGAGCTTCAGTGTTGCTGCTCAGTCTGATATTTTCATACTCCAGTGAATCTCCTCTGAAGGCTCATCCTCCCCCTCTCCTTCTTTTTGGAGCCGTATCTCTCTCCCTCCATGTCTCGCTTTTTTTTCCATTGCTAGTAGATAAACGTCCTCCTTAGGCTGGCTCCTGCCACAAAGCGTTCTGTAATAGTCTAATTGTGGCTAATGGTTTGTGCAGCTAATTAAAGTGTATGAATTACAGTAATCAGTCAGACACGTTGAGCCTTGCATCTCCCTGCTCCTCCAGGCATGGAGGGGCAGAAGAGAGGGACCAGAGAAAGAGAGAGAGAAAGACAGAGAGAGTGGGAGAAAGTAAGGGGCCAGAGAGAGAGAAGAAAGAGAAAGAAGCAAACCAGAGAGTTGTGTGAAAGCTTTAGGGGAGCTGAGGGGGTTATCGGCGCAGAACATAATTAGGGACATTATTCCATCAGAAACACTGCCATTGAAACAATGTTTACCTTTAGATGCAAAGTGGCACGGTGCCAGCTGCGTGAGCCCTGCTGAACGGATCAATGGCCTTGCAGTACTCATGCCTTCAGCATTCAGATCCAGTGAACGCATGCGAAACAAACAGTCAGAGAAACACAAACAGCTTTGGGCGTCTTGGTTCAATCTGATATCCCAGCTGCAAAGGAAAACCAAACCCTGTTAACTGCTGAAATAAAGTGTGGCCTGTTAAAGTTACACTGCCTGCTGCACACTTAGAGCAAAAGATTGTGCCTATACTCTTAAAACTAAAGGGTTCTTTGGGGTGATGCCATAGAAGAACCATAGGGTTGAGGCCACTGTGTCCAAAAACGTTTTTAATGAAGGTGCAGACACCACCATTGATGGCACCTGGGGACCACTCTGTTTGACAAAGTGCCACATGATGGAAGTTTTATTCCTTTGAATCTGGAGCAGTGGTCTCCAACCCTGGCTAATACCAGGCTAATATAACTAACAAGTAATAGAAGTTGATTTGTTAAGCAATGTCAAATAGACATGAACAGCTACTCCACTTGCACATACGCACATGTAACTTTAATTTTTCTTTTAACGTTGCACATACAACTGTACTTTTTTACTATTGTTTTTAGTGTTATTATATTTCCTATTTTCTTCTAAGATTATATTAAGATTATATTTGGTGAATGGAGGAACATCAAAGTAAGAATTTCATTGTACAGTGTAACTGCCTGTTCTGCTGTGCATATGACAATAAAACTCTTGAATCTTGAATCTAGTCTTGGTTAAATGGTTTCTGATGCTGTACGGAAGAATGTTTATACATATAAGCCTTGTAGCTCAGGTGCAGATCTAAAAGAGTGAACCTCAGATATTGATGTGCCTTGATCTACTACATTTTTAGTAATGGGACAGTTGGTTAAGTTTAATTGTTGATGACAGTGCATAGTGATTACTTGCTTGAAAATCTCAGTTAAATAGCTTTGGACTGTACTGTTGCTGGCAGTATATAAATGGAAAGGAATGTTTTATGAGATGAACAAAATACCTTTAAGGATGAGCACTTTTGAAATGTAAAGGTTCAAATACCATTAACACAGGGCTGATACTGGGAGAAAATAAGTTGATTGATGTAATCGCTTTTCCATTATGTTACTCCTCTGGTTTTAAAGGGCACATAGGATCTGTTTCTTTGAGACAAGCAGCTGGAGATCTGATTAATTAGATATGCTAAGCTTTGCCATCAAAAATAAGCTTGGCCCATGTTAAGGACATAGGCTAAGCCCATTTTTGCTCGACTACAGAATTTCATGGTGGTGTTATGGGGCTGTAATCACATACTGTTATATAGCATCTTTGGAATTGGTTTTAAATTGTTGGTAATTATTTAAAAACTAGACTAAAACTATAGATCATTTGTAAAATGTGCTTGTTTTGAACTACAGCTGTTGGGTAACAATTCCTGGGGAGCATAGATCACACAGAGTTGTATTCATGACTCACACTGTGATTATTGTAAAATTTTGGCCTCTAACACAGGCCTCTAAATGACACACTCATCATTCCTAAATGACTCAGACTAACCCATTAGAGGTTCATCCTGCAGGCCGGTAATTAGGAAAATAATGCTAAAATCTGCGAAGTCAAGCTTGACTAACACTTAGCAACTTCCTAATGCTTTTTAGTTTGGCTTGCTTGAGCACTGCACCAAAAGTAACTGGACAAACGCTAAACACAGGCTCTCTAAAAACAGGTGTTTTTACTTCTGGCCTTTTATGATCCCTAGGCCTGTATTCATGAAGCTTCTTAGAGTAGGAGTGCTAATCTAGGATAAGATTTCTTTCATGCACTGCTTTCACGCCTCGTTCATTTTGCCAACGTTTGCACCAGAGTTTGGGTTTTTGTGATATCCTGTCTTTTCCATTTGGTCTGGTTTCATATTGCAATGGCTAAAGTCCATCAAAATTGTACACTAGTGTTCTTTGACTGGCCAGGAATTTGGCAGAGATGTCAGTGCTATTTCTCCAATAGTGCAATAGAGAAAAACAAAAAACTTGCATTACTACCTTTCACAGTCCAGTTCTGTCCCCCAAGTGTATAAACATTGTTCAAAAAAGTATCTCCAATGTGGTACCTTTACAGGAGAAGACAGAAACACTTTACTGTAAGTTAATGTAGTGAGGTTGTTTTTTGAGTAGTTTTTGACCATTTCTACTGACCCATTCAGCATCAAATTTTGTATTCATAAAAGCCACTGATGCCTGGCTGAACCTTATCAATGTGACCTGCATTTGATCTGACAAAATCAAATGTTTCTCTATTGTTTTATTGCTGAGTGTCTAGCTTTACAGAGTCAAAGTTTAAAACCCACAGATTATGCAGAGTGCGGTGCTGATGTGCGGTCAGAACAAGAGAACAGCATGCTCTGATGTTGAAATCCTTCATCGTGGTCCATCGTAAAAATGTGTTCCCACCTGTAATGGGTTAGTCTCAGCAGTGAACTGAACCAGGGCTTGCTTGTTTTAGTGGAGTGTTCACACCCGAACTGAAGGGTAAGTTTGCAGCAGGTTAGGCAGGTGTGAAAGCAAACTTATTTACAATGACCTTATTGACAGGAACTGATTAGTTACGTATTCTGATAACCTCATGAATTTGAGCCCTAATTTATAGACGTCAGGGTGATTTCTAGTGTGCCATGTGGTACAGTATGGTACATTGAGATCATGCATTTTGTCCAAATTTCCACTACCAAGTTGGTCAATTTCTACCCTCATCTCTGTGCTGAATTTGGTTAAACTATGTGGGGCACTGTTGCTGGAGAACCAGCCATATGGGAGGTGCTAGACACAATTGTCAAAGAATGATAACTCAAGCTAGCTGACTGATTTCTAAAAACACTAGTTTGTCAAAATCACTGTCTTTAATTCCTCACATAAAACCAAATGCAATAAAAGGCAAAAGCCAAACTTAAAGCTGCTCCATTGTTGCCTCTGCTGCTTGCATTCACTGTTAACTCTAGTGTCGCACGAGAAAGCCTGTACCACCACATACCCTCCAGAGAACACGCCTAATTTCACAGCTCTGCTATGCGATGGGAAACAGAGACAGGTTTTCAACCAGAATTCAGATTAGTAACCGTACTGTGCTGCACTGCACTGGCAAATGCAAAGACATCATTAGACAGTCTTTTGAACGTTGCTTAAACCAATCAGCATTAACTTCCCCATTTCTTTAAAGAAAATGTTCTATTATAAAACTTATACCTCTAATACCTTCAAACTATTGCTGAAATCCTCCTTAAGATGACATTTTTCCCAGTATTTTCCATTTTTTCCCCAAATGCCAGAGAGATACATATCACTCAACAGGTGGAGACTGTACAAAAGAAACCGTGAGCCAGTTAACATTCACAATTTAGAAGAAATAGACGAGGAGTGAGGAATGTACAGAGTTAATATCAGCAACAGCGACTGAATATGCCAGTAATAATTATCAGCAATTATAATAATTATAGGCACAATTGCAAATGCTGTTATTGATACACCTGTGGACAATTTTCTAAATACAGAACTTAATGTGTGGCATCAATGCGCGAGTGTGTGTGCATATCAGTATTTTACCGTCTCTGGAAAGGAAAGCTGTGAGTACATGTGTGTTCATGTAACTACAACTAAGACCATCATACCATATAATTGGCAAGTGACGGTAATTGACTTTAGCTCCTGAAGACATGATTCTGTTAGATCTGCGATGACAAGAACATCACTGCGCTAAGCACCTAGCACCCTGACATGATGCAACTTAATGAATATTTCACCAGGATTATGTTATTTTATGCCTCAGCTAATGATGTGGTTCCAGTGTCCTAGAGAACATTTCTTGATCATTTAAAAGGCCCATAGTGTGCAAAAGTGAACTTCACTTTTTTTTAAAAAAGGTTTTGATGTCAAATCATTAAAAAAAAAATCGCATTGAACTCACAATATAGAGCAGCCAAGAACAGAGGTTAAGATAGAGGTCATTTAAATACACTATTTTGCAAAAGTCAGAGACCACTTCTTATATAATAAAATTTCCAGTAAAAACAGCTAGTAAACACATTCAATGGTGCAGAGTTCTGGACTCTGGGCTGGTCAGTCCATTGTTGTGAGATCGTCTTTGTTTGATTTGCAAATGTTTTTCTTTTGTCACTTTCATTTTCTCATCGGGAGCTTGTTATCTTCTTATAATGGTAGGATGGCCAGAAAAATCTGGGATTTTTTCACATCTGAAACAAAAGGTGAATTTCTCCTCTTTCTCAAAGATGAAAGCTTTTAGTGCTGTTTATCTGATGAGGACAGTTTTGGTGGTCTACCAGTCACAGTTGTTAGGAGTCTCTCCCTTCTCATGCAAGTGGATTTTCTAATACGTAATATCCCCAGGAATATCTCTTTGAATGACTATTTTGACTGAAAATTGAATAATGAAGGGTGATCTCTGCTCTGACTTTTACTGTATCTCAGTCTTAAAGACGCAGCAGAACAACAGCCTTTTTAATTCTAATGGATAAAGAGAGTTTGGAAAATGGTTTATGAAAATGAGTTATAGCTGTTTTGGGAATGTAAACCCACTAAAATGAATTGGAAAAAAAATTAAATACAAGAAAAAGCAGGGTAGGAGCCCTTTATTGTATTTTAAAATATAACTGAATTCCCCATAGAAGCTGGTCCTTTGCTGGATTTTGAATAGAGTTTGTTTTGTTTTTTTTATTAACTTTATAAACTTTGATATCATTGTTTCATTGTATCATTATTTTTTATAAATATATGTTAATTCTGAAATTGATGCCTGCAACACATTCCAAAAAAGATGGGACAGGAACAGTTTAAGACTAGAAACATTGTGAAATAGTCAAAAAGACGCCTTAAACAGGTGATGTAATCATGCTTGGGTATAAAAGGAGTATCCAGGAAAGGCCTGGTCCTTTATGAGCGAGGATGGCTTTGAAAAAACTGTATCAGTCAAAAAATCCAACAGTTTAAAAATAACATTGCCCAGCCAGGGATTGCAAGCACTTTAGATATTTCATCCTCTACAGCAGTGTACCCCAACCCTGCTCATGGAGGCCCACTACCCTGTTCTTTTTGGCATTTTCTCTGCTCCTGACACACCTTATTCAACCAATCAGCTTGTTACCAGCTCATTATTGAGTTAAAGTGTGTGTTGTAAAGCAGGAAAAGCACAAAAATGTGCAGTGCAGTGGCCTGCTAGATTTCCTGAATTAAAAAAATTGTGGTTTAAGCTCATCTGAAATGGACTAATGCCTAGTGGAAATGTATACTATGGTCCATCCAGACTGTTACCAGTGCAAAAGCAAAAGCCAGGGTCTGTCATGGTATGGGAGAGGTTACTAATGAGTAATGTACACATCTGTGAAGGCACCACTAACACAGAACACATTTTAAGCAGTGTATTCTGCCTTCTAGATGACGTCTTTTTCAGACGTGTCCATGCTTATTCCAAAATGACAATGCTAAAAAGATTCTTCACCTGACTTTGTAATCAGCGAGGTCTGGACAAACATAACAAAGGCTCCACTTGAAGACAAAATAGCAAAATGGTGGGACAATGGTGAACATGCTGCTAAATCAACTTTTTGGAATGTATTGCAGGCATCAAATTTGGAGTGTATATTTAAAAAAAACAATGAAGTTCATAAGCTAAAACATCATATATTGTGTTTTTGTAGTTTTTTGTTGTTCAATGCAGGTAAAACAATTTACTAAGCATTGATTTTTTTTAAATTTATTTTTAAATTAGCATTTTTTTTGGAACTGATTTTATACAAACGTGTTGTTCTAAACATACTGTATATCTTTGCATGTTACAGTTTGCATACCCAGAATTTAGCACTGTCAAACACAATGTTTGCATGCAGATCAACAACACACATGCTTTTTCTTTCTTTTGTTTCTGTTTTAATAAAAACAAGAGTGTGTTCTTCCATTAGTTTTCACTCATGTTTTGAGTGTACTTATAAAAGGGGCTTGAAGTCTAGCCCATCCATCAAGGCAGTAGACAAATGTGAGGCTTTTATGCTACCATTAAGGGCACAGAGCTAAACGCTACCTTCCCCTGGTTGAAGGGCATATTATGGGGGTAGTAAAATTTTACTAGTCTGTGATGGAGATCATTACTTTGTTGGGGGGCTCATCCTGTCAAGTGCTGAGCCAAAAAAAAAAAAAAATCTGATGCAACAATACCAACACTGCTACGCTAATGCATGCAAGCACAGTTAAAATGTACAAGGGAAGTACAAAAGCTGTAATAGGGAAGGTACTGTATAAATATTATGAGACTATTTTTATATCTTAACAGATTATGATAGGTGCGAGGTATTGAAGACCTGTGAGGTGAAACAGGCTAAGCAAGGCAACATATCAGCGAGCATCATGTAATTTAACTAAATGAGATTCATACTTTGCTGGCCTCATTTGCAGCATGCCAAAGTATCATTTTTCCATCTTGTATGTTTCATTACACCGAGGTGAGCAAAACAGTCTCACTTCACATTATGCATCCGAGCACGCAGGCTGGTTCTGGCAGCCTCTGTCGTTTTAAAGTCTCTTAGTCAACAGACTGTGTTACCCGAGAAAAACAGCACCAAAAAACAGAGAGAGAAGCGGGACGGAATGGAATGAGTGAAGAAGACGGTTGCCTCTCCCATGTTTTGTCAAGTCAAATCACTGCAATAGCCGCAGTTTGTCCAAACAGGGCAGACGAGAAAAGGATAAATAAATCAGAATGAAACGTAGCACGTTTGCCTCACAGATTGCTTCGGCCCACTCTAGTGCATCACTCCCCACCCTCTAAATGGCAAAATGAATTAGTAACAAGTGCATTTCTAGCCCTTTAATTTGGCTAGCATACAAAACAGCGCAGCCGATAAATGAGCCAACGAGTGGCTCGGTGACAGTGATATCCATTATGTGTTTAATTATCTTCAAAGTTAAAATGAAGGACTTCTTTTTCCAGGCTAATGGGAAGATGAGGCGAAGTGCTGAGGCGCAGCACATTTTCAACATGAAAAGCGACTGACAGGTTAGCCAGAGCCCCGTCTCGCTCTCCGCAGATGCAAAT
This sequence comes from Pygocentrus nattereri, assembly GCF_015220715.1. Taxonomy (NCBI): domain Eukaryota; kingdom Metazoa; phylum Chordata; class Actinopteri; order Characiformes; family Serrasalmidae; genus Pygocentrus; species Pygocentrus nattereri. The sequence continues at coordinate 11,333,319 of NC_051226.1, forward strand.
GAGAGCAATCAGAAAACTTTCGTAAGAAACATCACGCCTGTTGTTATTTATTCCTTTGCCTTTCATTTCCAAGTCAAATTCCAGCAGGCTAATTTGATATCTTCTCCGAACTGGCAGTCCAAACAAGTCAAGATGATTGGTGTATTCAGGGGAAGGCTGCTGAGGAAAAGACTGGATCGGTCTTAAATGTCATCAGAAAGTAGGCCTGATTGCATTGTGCTCTATTGTGTTGCTGTGATTTTGGCACGGGAATAATCAGCCTCTAATTTTGGGCTTAGCATCAGCTTTACCGCATACGATGAGCGCTCAGCCTCCACCGCAGCACTGTGCGATCTGGCTGACACAGTGGTTTTGCCTCTGTAGTTGTGATTTTCAGCATTTC